>NC_079896.1:13469897-13617795 GCF_024868665.1 Triplophysa rosa | reverse complement strand
TGTATAAATTAGCAACCTAATTAACAACCTAACTTAGCTGAAGCAAGTTCGCTGACGATAATGATCAAAATTAAAAACAGAAAATGTACAGTCAGCCTGTCATTGTGTAAGGCTCCTATATCAGAATGATCAGAATCAGTTCTTGTATAACACTGAAGGGGTTTATTCGGCAATAACAACCGACTGGATGCATTATCCTGCGGCTAGTAATTATCACATGAGAAAATAATTGTACACTAAATATTGATTAAATATGTTTAAGCGCATCTGTTAAAAATCCAAACCTTCCATGAGAAAAAAAACTTCCAGGTAAACCCACAACCCCAGTACTGTATATGGTGGCATTGCACAGTCCTGCATACAATTTCCGTTCATTTTCAATGTCTTTACATATTGAAAATAACAAAAAAAATAAAAAAGTAGAAATAGCTTAAAAGTGCAATAATGGTCAATAATACATTGCTCACTGAATTTAATTTACAATTATATTATACTACCAGGAACATGTTTTTGTAAATATTAATATAATATTGGTAACATTATAACTAAAGCAATAATAATTCTCAAGGGTTAGGCTATAGAATCATAATGTTGAACTGTGTAAATGTACATTTTTATATAGTATATCAATGAATATTATAGTATACATAACGGAAAATGTAGTCAGCCTGTCATTATATTTTAAAACAAGCCATAGTACACAACGTATTATCGATAGTATACAGAATGATATCATTAAAATACGTTACGAAATGATATCTATACAAGATAGTATAAGTCATGGAATAATTATACATGATAGTATACATAAGTCTGATGCTTTAGTTATTTAAACATTATTTAAACTATTATTTGCTAGATCCTTTCATTGTGATTTTTCCCGCCATTAGGGGGCGGTGTAGCTCAGCCACACGACGTCATCAAATGCCTCTTTCTCTCGCCTCTGAGCTTTCAAGTGCACAAGTTAGTTTTGCAACGGGTTTATCGCGAAAGTAGTAGCAAAAGTCAAGGCGGGAAGATTTGAAACTGCAGTGACAGATTTGAGAGGTTGTGGATGCCAATATGTGGTTGCAATTCAAATCTGAATCTAGGAAAACGTGTAAATATGTGCTATGCATTTGTATCTGCCAGTGTATTTTGTAAATGCCAGTTTACACATTTGTGACTATTTTTCTGCAACTTCAAAGGCAGAAGACAGATTTGTGAGTTTTGTCCACGAGTGCAAATCTCAATATTCAACTTCAGTTTTTTATTTGACAAGTTTTGACATTGGGGCTGTGAGTGTACATTTTAGTTTACAGGTACAAATACTTACTTTACAAGTTCACAAATTAAAATCTACATGCTCTCAAGTTTTGCTACTAAAAATACCTTCATAGGTGTGAGGGGTCCAGAGAGATTTTGCGAGCCCTTTTACTCGCTCACTCTGGATGAGTACAGTTCTTGCAGTGGGAAGGGTAGTACCAGTGATTCGCTCAACAGTCCGAAATATCCGCTGTAGTGTTCGGAGGTCTCGAGTGTTTGTATGTGTCCCGAGCATGTAAACTGAAATTGAGAGAGAATATGTCGCCTCTAAATGCAGCAAGTTTTAAATGACTTCATCGATCAACACAAAGTTACAATGGTAGAGAACTTTAATAAACTTGATCGCTTAGCAACCTTCAAAACAAGTCTTGTACGTCTCTTCATGTACACGATGTGGAGTAGCGATTTTTTTATTAACAGATTGATTTGACCCTACCTGAGCATGCTTGTTTTTTCTAAACAAAAAAATGTAAAACAAAATAATTGCCTTTTGTATTGCAGTTAAAGTAGCCTAGTACAAACAGGCTACTGACACATTTTTTATTAAAACTGCGCATCGTTCTGTTATCATTTTTATTGAGGTTCTGTAAATTTGCACCAACAAGCCCATGTAATTTGCTTTTGTTTTCATATGTTCATATTTTTCTTATATTTAACTTCAGCTGATGGGCTATACCTTGGTTCTTGCGTCTCGTTCTTCAGTGTTCTGCATTTACCAATAAATAGACTACATAAAAAGTACTTATTTTGTTTTAAATTTATATCTTTATCATTTAAAAACCAACAATGTATGCTAACCCCATTTAGGAGCTTTTTTAGGCCTATTTGGCACTGAATATAGAAGGAATGCGTTTATAATATAGCAAACCGCGCTATTGAATTATAAAAAAGCCAATATCACTGCAAGGAAAATTCCTTCACCGTGACGTCGCTACGTTCCCGGCTACATTACAGTACATTACACGTCACATGTCTTTAGGATGTGTGTGAACGCACGCACAGGTTCCAGAAAATCACTGGCAGTGTGAACCAAAATCAACCGATCCCGTCATCCCGGGACAAATCTTCCGCATATTTTCCGGGATCTCTGTATGAAAGGGGCTTTACTGAAATGCCATGTAATATCCAGTGCCTTTTGTGCATTTGTATGGAGAACCCATTAATTTGTACAATTAGCTTCAATTCATTTTTATTTGGCAATTTCATATTTTGCTTCATACTTTTTTCATCGAAGAGAAAAGTTGTGTTGCCTCCCTTGCGTTCTTATTGCCCCCGTTGTTTTTCATTTGCCAATAAATAAATGAAATAAACAGTATTTTAAAGATGTCCTATGTGTCATTTAAAAGGCAGCAATATATACATAATTATGACCCAACAATATTTATTTATTTAGCACCAGGAAAAATGGAGACGTATATCGTATAACACGCTATAAGAGCACTGCCACAACCCTTTTTATTAACTACAGTAAATTGATTATCTGCAGTTGTATACCATTTACTATGGTAAGGTTCGAAAACACACATTTTACTAGGCCTACTTCGTTTACTTTCGGGGTTGTTGTGTGAATTTGAGAATATATTGTGTGCACAAGATCATAGTCAAAGGATCGGCATCCTTTGTTGTGGCAAGAGTTAAGACAGTATACAGAACAGTTTAGCCACAGCAGCAGAGATCATTCAGGAATGGGATAAACAGAGATGACTGATTAAATTACGTTTTATTTTGAATTATGAATGACATAGAAATTCACAGTGCTGATGATTTCCCCCACTTTAATTCGGCCATCGTTATACTAGTAGTAGCCTACACCGACAGCTGCAGTGCGCATTGCAATGCAAACGCTGCGCACCTTGAAACGCCACGCTGAGTGTGCGGCGCGAACTAGCTGCTTACTACGGTGGCCTACTAGTGCACATGACAACGAAATTTAAAAAGCAAATATAAGTTCACAACACAACGCAATCAAGCCACAACACAACGGAATCGAGTCACAACACAACGGAATCGAGCCACAACACAACGGAATCGAGTCACAACACAACGGAATCGAGTCACAACACAACGGAATCGAGTCACAACACAACGGAATCGAGTTACAACACAACGGAATAGAGGCACAACACAACGGAAATGCTCCCGACCACTAGGGGGCACTTTCGGCATGATAAATTAGGTCATGCCGGGTAGGAGGTGCGCGTTTTACTGGGGGTTGTTTTAGTGGTTTTGGTAGCCTTTTGCTTGTGTAAAGCATTTAAAAGGAAAGTGTGCTCTACTGTGGAAAAACTGAATGTCAATGGCAAACAATCTCATATGAACACATTTGCACAGCGCTTTTGAATGCTTGATTTTGATTGGCCAGTCATGACATTCTAATGTATGTTATGGCCCTTTCACCAGACTTGGCAGTTGGACAGAGTTGCTGCATTGCTGCTGTCTCTCATAGTGAAAATGTCTCTGGGCGGACGTTCAAGGTCACTAACCAGCCTTAAGTTGATGTATATTAATTTTTGCGGTAATGACAAATACTAATGACGCTCATTTTAGGCACAGTTTACTATGACATTTTACACGTATCGTGTATTTTAACTTGCAAATCAACCCACTCTGTATTCTTTATTTAAATCTCTGTATTTGTCTTCTTTTTGTTAGGTCATATAACTTCGGGAATTCCATTATTAAAACTATGTTCTCCGTGTTTTGAGCTCACTAAAATGTTGACAGGTTAAAGCCAGCGTGGATGCCGTTCACAAAAAGAGCGCTTGCGAAGAGTCGTGCCAGTGGAAGGATTTTGGGCACCGCTTGCGCACCACCTCCGTGCCGCCAACGAAACCCTCGCGTTTTGCAGCTTACCGCATGTCTCCCACTGGAAATGAGCTATAGACATTCACGACTGCCACTCAAAACTAATAACAGAGGATAATCCCGGTGCTTCGAATCACATTTACACAAACATCATATATACTGTAAATACACCATAAGATTATATTTGCATTGCATTGTCGCCTATTTGCATTGGCATTCTGCCTTAACAACCAGCATATGAGTTAACCTCCGCTGCTTCAATATAGCTAGCCTACATAATTTGGATTGAAAGAATGAATTCCAAAACCTCCACCGACATATCGTAGACTCGTAGAGTTTTTTTTTAACTGTGCATATGTGTTTAAATGATTTTAAATGCTAGAAACTGTATTGTGAGCTATACATTGGTCGTATTTACAATAGGCTAAGCGTGTAAATGAAATGATTTCTTTAACGTTGAAATTAAAGAATTAATGTTTTTCATGCTTTGCTTCTATTGTGTGTATATGAATTGAAATAATCAAGACTTTAAATGACTACGGCCAAAAACGATTTAATCAAAAATTAAACGATGAGCATTGAAAGGAAAATATTTAGTTTTTTTATTTTATTGTATTACTTATTTTCTTTGGTAAATGCAGAACAACAAACAGCAATGATGTGCATTAAAAACAAATTCCTTGATTACACGATCTTTAGCTAAATATTGTCAAATGGAATACGGAAATAAATGGCTGTGTCCACATTTATTTATGATTGTATGCATTATTTAACCTTTGGTTAAATAATTTATATTTACCATGCCATTTATATTTGCCTTAATTTATATTTACCATGGCCACCTGCCACTGACATTATGAATGCACTTGAAACGATGAGGAACAAGACAGGAAAAATTTGAGAAAATCTGACAAAATACAACTGAATAAGCTATTATTGGGATATTATTATATAGATGTTTTTAAATGACAAACACGGCTGTTTTCAAGGAAAATACACGTTTTATTATTTACAAATGCAAATTATTTACAAAAACCACACAGCAGCAGGTGCAATTACAACGAAACGTTTTCCTTCATGAAAAAGGATAGCCATCTTAAGCTAACATATTGTCAATCGAAAATAAAAGCTATAGTTTACGCTGTCTGTGTGTGTGTGTGTGTGTGTGTGTGTGTGTGTGTAAGGGTACAGAAGAACATACAGTCTTGTTTTAAACATGGCTAAGCAATCAAATTTCGATCCAGCGATCAAAACACGTTGTATTTTTTATTATTATTTTGATTAAAGTACTTTTCAACTTTAAAGGTTTTTTAACGGACGCAAATTTCGGACTCAATGTGCAATGGGCTTAAGTCTGCATTTAGATCCAGACAATGCCACAGTCTCCTATCTCAGTTTCAGTGAGCAAGCTCTGGACTTAAGTCTGCATTCGTTTTTTTACTGTTACGAATAATTGATTACTCTATTAAATATTGTTTTCATTACCAATTTATTTAACCTTTATTATGCATGCATAACCTCTAAAACAATTAACGCATAACCAAGTGTAAATAAACGTGAGCATTGCGGTTTTATGACTAACGAAACGGGAATATCTTGCTAATCTATATAAGGTTGCTCATCTATATCAGTAAATAGATCAATAGATTTGTTGGTTTAGCAGAAAGTCCAGTCGTCATCAGTAATTTAATGTGTTAATGTGTATAGTGGTCTTAAGCAGTCGTGTGCTGTTTTCTGACTAGAATCCGCTCCAGTTGAAAGAAAAAGTCTTAGAATGTTTGTCCTCGGCTTTAATAATCAGCTTGAAAATCCTTAATGCTCTCCCGGATCTCTCTCCCACTGCTGTCTGCACTGAACCAAGCACGGAAGTGCCGAATGTGCCCATAAAAATATAGAACAATAATAAGAACTTTGGTGCCCCCTAGTGGTCGGGAGCATTTCCGTTGTGTTGTGGCTTTATTCCGTTGTGTTGTGGCTCTATTCCGTTGTGTTGTAACTCGATTCCGTTGTGTTGTGACTCGATTCCGTTGTGTTGTGACTCGATTCCGTTGTGTTGTGGCTTGATTGCGTTGTGTTGTGAACTTATATTTGCTTTTTAAATTTCGTTGTCATGTGCACTAGTAGGCCACCGTAGCTTACCCATGCAGTATCGGGGAAACAGATTATATTTTATCGAATGCCAAAATCGGAATTTATCACTTTGGTACATAAAGACAATAAAACGGCTGGCTTGCACCAGACCAAATCAGTCCCCAGTCACCGGGATTGTCCCCAGTCACCGGGATTGTCCACCCCAGTCCGTGCACGTTGTTATCAAGTCATAAACATTTCAGTCGTTTGTTACTAACATACGGACAATGCATATAAACACAAACAATCATTACTGAGTAGTATAAAGAAGAGGCCATTCACATTTCTTAGTATATCACGCATTTTAGACCGCCGCCATGTTAGCTCCCTGAATCTTAGTGCAGAACAAAACGTGATTGGCTGAAGTTAGAACGTGCCCTATTGGACAACGAAAGCGGAAGTTACCCGATTGGCTTGCGTAGATAGTGGGCGGAGTCCACCTATTTGTGGATTGTGTGCGCGTTTTGACGTTAGACATGTTTCAAAATCCACAAATGCACAGAGAGCCATCCACAAATGCGTGCACTGATCCACAAATGCGTGCAGCGATTCACAAATGCACAGAAAGCGATCCACGAATGTGCAGAAAGCGATCCACAAATGTGCAGAAAGTGATCTACAAATAAATGCCATTGAAATAAATTTGTAAATATACTTTATTTGCAAATCTCATTGTATTTATTTGTGAATTCCATTTCTTTTTGTGGAACGTCTAACATATATTTATGGTTCGCTTTTTGTGCATATGTGGATTTAAAAAATGTTTGTGAAACTCTCTATATTTATTTGCGGATCATAGTTTATTTATTCAGAATATTGCAACAATTCTGATCCCATATTTGTGAACCACTTGGCTGAAACGCTTTAATGTTTCATGGGGCTTCATCTCGCCGCCACTACTACAGTACCCATAACTGCCTTTTAATAAGTCTCTTGACTCGACATAAAGCTTATCTAAAACCAAATTCACTGGTGCATGATCCTTCAGGCTCACTCACTCGTATCGTGGATTTTGATAGAATGTGATCTAGGCTACAATTGTGGTCCAATCACAAACCGCGTTTTATTGACGTGTCTCTGAAGTACAAGAGTCATCCAATAAAATTCGCTTCGTGTAAGCGAAATGTGAAAACGGTGTGGGCGTGGCCTAAATGCGTTGTGAGTGACGTCAACAGGTTCAGAGTTGACCGACCCTTTTGTTTCAAGTTCCGGAAATGATCGAAAAAAAATGTTTAATAAAGCGACATTACTTAGTGGGGCGTGTTTTTTTCAGTGTCTGTTAAACATCGACTGACAGCGAGTAAATCTTAAAGGGTTGGCTTTTAAAGATTTTTTAAAATACGGAACTGAACCTCCCACGTCAACCTCGGCTTTACTTCGAGAACATCCAGTTAGCTGGTGGTTAGCGCGAAACGAATTGATTAACCCATATTTTCATGCGTTTAAAAGAATGATTTTGGTGTTGCCATATCTTGTTTGGCAGTCGGAATCTCTTAATTTAGCTCAGACAACTCTGGGTTTCGTGTTATGTTTACTCTGACTTGAATTGAAATGGGCTCGGAACAGAATCCTGCCATTCTTCTTCACACTTCTGTTATGGAGGAAACCGAGTGTCTGGTAAGATTGTGTCGTAAGCGTGTGTAAAAGGAGCCTACATTTGTACATTGTTTTCTTAAAGCAACATAGCGCATAACGTTACATGTCATTTCTAGGGAATTAATTCTTGTATTCTATTGGCTAAGCAAATACCTGTCAGTCTAGATAAAAAGTAACCAGGAAGTTGAATAGAATTGTCTGGTAGTTAAACTTTCAGTAGTGTTAGATGTTCTGGTGTGACGGTGTTACAAGTTCAAGGGTTGGTTGTCGTTTAAATCTGTCATAATGATTACAATGCTCACAGATCTGATTCGCATACATGAAACGCTAACTGCCATTATTTATTCTGACTGTCTGTGCGCTGTTAAGTTTCTCTGAGGTGGGAGTCTGGCTATACGGCTCGTCATGAAAGCTCTAGGCGCGCGGTCCGCGTTCTACGTGGGCTTCCTGGTGGGCACGTGCAGTCTGTACCTGTTCCTGAGTCAGGTCGGGCTCTCTCGGAACCTAGGGTCTCATGGGCCGGAGCCACACGCGAAAACCGTGGAGGAGATGATCGAAGAGGAAAGCAAGAACTGGAAGAAGGAGAGGTCAGCTCTCTTTAACCTCAACCATCCGCACCATACAGGTAATGTAGTAGTAATAGTAGTAGTAGTAGTTTTTTAAACATGAGATGTAACGTTAGTAGAACGTTATGTTGTCCATTTTAGCTGTAAACCAAGTTGGTTTCTCCCGTTTCAGTTACACACCAGCATATTAAACTGATCTTGCATACAGCATAAAATCTTTTAGACTGCACCGAGACCCATTTGTTGAAAAAAATACATTCTGAATATAATTAAAGTATGGTTAAGTTCGATGTTAAGCACACATCTACTTGCCATGAACATTGTGATAGATCAGTTCAGTTGTGACGTGGTGTGAAAATTCAGTTAAAAAGAACAAGTAAATCTGGATCCTGTAATCTTAACAATTGCAGGGGGAAGGCATTCTCTGAAGAGGTGTGTTAGACAGGCAGGGTCAAAAACAATATACACAGTGGCTCGATGTATTACTAATTCCTATTCAAAGGAATTGTGGACTTAGTACCCGATACCATCTGACAAAGCAAACCTGTTGCTTCAGGTCTCTTATTTGCTTGCATAGCACTCTGTACACATGCTAAGACAACATTGTCTTGTAATATTACTTTATTTGACCATATGTTGTGTGACTTTATTGTTCTTTCCCTGTTTGCAAACGATTTTGTTGACTGGGTGTTCTAGAGATCATATGGACTGTGGACTCTAGCCTTGCTAAAAAAGTGTACAGATAGACTTAAATAATTTAAATACCAGCTGTTTATCAATAAACTATCCCAAAGTTGATCAATTCTATTAATAGACTTGTGCTGTCACTTGTGATTCGTGACATTAGGGGCTAAATGAATGTCTTTTTGTCTGTCCTAATATTTCTCAGTTCTCTTTTACTTTATTTTAGGAGAGGATGGTATATTAGCTGATGATCTCTACAAACGTGTGCGTGTTCTGTGTTGGGTTATGACCGGTCCCAGTAACCTTGAAAAGAAAGCTCGGCACGTGAAAGCCACATGGAGTCGTCACTGCAACATCGTTGTGTTCGTAAGCTCAGTGGATGATCCAGATTTTCCCACCGTTGGCCTAAACACCAAGGAGGGTCGGGATCAGCTGTACTGGAAAACCATACGTGCTTTCCACTATGTCATGGAGAAACACGGGGATGAGGCGGACTGGTTTCTGAAAGCAGACGATGACACTTATGTGATTGTAGACAATCTGCGCTGGATCCTGGCCAATCATTCACCCGAAGACCCCATATATTTTGGTCGACGGTTCAAGCCGTATGTTAAACAGGGCTACATGAGCGGTGGGGCTGGATACGTCCTCAGTAGAGAGGCTCTTAGGAGGTTTGTGGAAGGATTTAGCAAAAAAGTTTGCACACATACCTCCTCGGTGGAGGACTTGGCTATGGGACAGTGCATGGAGAAGGTGGGCGTTTTAGCGGGAGACTCCAGAGACACCATTCAGAGAGAGACGTTCCACCCATTTGTACCCGATTCCCATCTCGCTGGCACATTCCCCAAGACCTTCTGGTATTGGAACTACTGTTATTACCCCATTGTGCAGGTGAGGGGAAATTCAGTACAGACAATATATAGACAGTGTTGTCATAGCTCAGTTCCAAGCGTGTTACTTTAGTTACTTAATACCATACTGATATTACAGTGGAATTTAATGGTTTTCCATTGACAGTAGTTTTGAGTAAGTGCTGGGTTCGGTTTGTCGATAAGAGTATTTTACATCACATTTTAAATGTTACGTAAATGTTAAACACACATTAAAAGTCTATTAAAATGTGCCTTTGACCCAAGGAAGTGTGAGTGTTTCTCTGTGGTTTTCTCGGTAGTCCCGTAAACAATACTTACATGCATATTTAACTAAATTGACTACATGGTCTGTACAGTGCCGTATATCACATGAGTTATGGTTATTTAATGGTGGATCCTTTCAAATCTTGACAGCCCCTTGTTGTCATTTAATTTCATAGTGTTAAAAAAGAGGAATGTGAATATTCTGTGTAACATCTGTGGTATACAAAAGATAGAAAGTCACGTATATAATGGAATTTATTTTTGGGTGTACTGGGACACACGCTTCATGCTCTCTTTTTATTTCTCTCTCTTAGGGACCCCAGTGTTGTTCAGATCTGGCTGTTTCTTTCCACTATGTGGATGCATCTAAAATGTACCTGCTGGAATACTACACCTACCACTTGCGTGCCTTTGGCTACGAATACCGCTATCAACCACCTGAACCCCATATACCACAAGACAAAGCCCCAGTCCCGGACAATATGGAGGTCGGGGACTTGGGGCAAAATCAGGCGGTAGAAAAAAAGGAGGAAGAAAATAAATCCCCTGAACAAAATGAAAAGCTATAGCAGCTTTGTGTTTAGATTTGACATTTGAAGAAATGACATTTAAAATCACTATATAACTTTTTGGGATGGCTTTGGTTGTGATCTTTCTCTTTTGGTTTATTTGTTTTGAATAATGGCTTAAAAGTCTTATATTGTGGCACAGAGATGCGTGCATGTATGTGTGGTTTAATGAACCGGTACCGTTTGGAAGGGTGTTTCTCTAAATAATGCATTTGTATGTGAATGTTTAGATTTATATACGTTTGACAGTACAGAATTGTATTAAATGAAGGTTTAAACATGTAGACCTAGAGTGTGCTGTGCATGGGATGTGATTTTGTTTCTGAGCCCGCCTTAACAGTATACTAACAAGGCGTCATTTTGTCTCGCAAGCAAGATTTGCACTCTGGATGCGTCTACATCCCTTGGCATTAATTTGTTATTATGGGACTTTTTTATGCACAAAATCCAGCCGCCTATGATGTAACAGCAATGCCATGTTCTGTCACCAAAAGAAAAAAGATAGAATTTCTTTCCTTTGTTTATTCCCATGAACCAGTGCCTCTGATCCGGAGAAACCACGCACTTCTAATGTGCATTCTGTCTTTGCAATATAACACATATCATGTGTTTTATAGCTTGCAGTCAAACGCACTCAAGATGCGGCAGTGTACAGAGTACAATACCTGGGTAATAGATTTGCCAAAGGTGTGGTGAAGTTTATTTTGATCTTTTTATTGATGTAATCCAAGTTAAACATCCTTTAGCCCACATGAAGATGCTAAATTTCCTTTCTCATAAAGTTAAAAGAACTGCAAGCATATGGCTTGGCTCAACTTTAGGATTCTTTTGGCTGAGCTGGCAGCGAGCTTTTTTTTTGTTTTGGGTGCCTGATTGTAAAGTTTTGGGCGAGTGTGTACCTTCAGTGGTGCAACTTGTGTGCCTCGTACAATAATTGTTTACTGATGTAATTAATATAATTGCTTTAATTTTCTCAAATATTTGCATATGAATTATACGTCTACTGGTATTGGTAACTTTCAAACAGAAGCATTATTATAATAATGCACAGTAGAAGTCTATTATTCCTCTCTCTGTCCACTTTACGTCTAAATCACAATGTGATTGAGACTTTTTTCCATTAAACCTCAAGCAGCAAAACAAGTATTGCTATTGCCTTGTCATGAAAACTAATGAAGAACGTTGTTCTGTTTTTTCTCAGATACTGACCTTGCTTTTTTGACTTTGTGCCCTATTTAGTTTCGACAATTGGCACAATTGTGAAGGGATTGAAATGAAGTTTATTTTAATAGTTGAACTTGAAATAAAGGAGCTTGAATAAATAACACTGTTGCCCTTTGACCACTTTCAGCACAATGTCACTTTTGCAGCAGTTATCAAGAAGAACCATGTTAAAGATCAAAAAAGCAATGGAACTGGGTTTGACTCAAGTGTGAATGGGTTGAATTATTTGATTAACCTCAGCAGGGTTTATTTACAGTAATAAGGGTCAGAGTAATGGAAATGTTAAGTTGTTAATTTCCGTTCAGAAATATACTGCTGAATAAAGAGCTGTCCGCTTTATAGGGCATGATCAAGTCGTTTAGACTTGTTTGCTCTTTTTACTTTTCCAGTTTACTCATAAATGTTTGAGTGTGTTTTGTAGCCTGTGGAAATGCCATGTGTACACATTCCTAAATTTACACTGTGTTCATCTCAAATTTGTTCAAATCAAAACTACAGTACAAAATACCAACACAAGGGACACTTGCTGTCTTGTCAATTATTGTGTTGTTTGAGGAGCAGGATCATAGATTTTTATTAGTTTAGGACTGTCGTTGTCTGTAGTAATCTGGTTTAGAATGATTTGCTACCAGTAATTAAACATATATGATTCATTAATTGACAATCAATGAGTATGTTGAGATCATTTTTTACTTGAGGCAAAAAGATCTTTGTGAAAGATGTTTTTATTTTTTTCATTTATCATTTCATAATTTTCTCTAGTCCATAGTGGGTTGTCTTGATTAAGGAAATATTTTATATATGGTTTTTTTTTATACTTTATTTCTGAGCTTTCGGAGATGTGTTGGAGTGATGTGTGTATAAGACAGATACGTCAGAAATGATGCAGACCTGAACATCAAAAACCAGCTGGAGGTCATTATTCAAAGCTCCTTTTCAATGTTGTTTGAGTGAATCTGTGTTTCTGAGATTCATGCCCTTGTCTTCAATCCAAATGTATACTTGCTTATATATATTGTTCAGTAGTATCTTTTATGTACAAAGGGAATCCTGTACAGTACTTCCATAGCAATCTTTTATTTATAAAAGGCTGAGACAAATGTTTGACAAGAAGGAACTGATTCAATGAGGAACAATAACCAGCATATTAAATAAATAAGTATTTTACATGAAATTATTTTTGTCTGGTCTCTGTGGATGTTAGAAAATGTAATTTGTGATCCTATACTAAAATAGTTTATTTCCTCAAATATTATTTATTCAGGTTGGGTATTTTTACAACACATTAAATAAATAAATTATATTTATGTGAATAACGTATAAGTAGCATATTTGCAATGCTTGAGAAGGTCTTGCTACAGCAATTCAAATTATTAAATTGGATCATATCTCACAATAGGATATCTCAATTGGATCATTTTTGTATTTCTCATGACTATCCAAAATCTATCCAAACCTCTTTTATCTGAGACAGGTGCATTCTGTACTAGGAAACATTATGGGGTAGGTGTAAGAACTCATATTCCACATAAAATACACTAAAATAAATTGCACCATATCTAAAGGAAAATCATACAACTCAATCGTGGCACTGTGACAAAAACAGCTTTTCTTTCTTCTGAATGGCATAATTCCATGGTGGATGAGTTTTACGCCAATGAGATAGGCTTCATACAGCACAGCAAAACCTAAATGAGAAAAAAGCACAGCAAGAAATTACACCGAAAGCACTAAAAATGAAAAAAAACTTGTTTTGCCATGTAATAATCATGGTAATTTACTTACTCTACAGGAACTTTCAGTAATTTCATCCACATTAAAAATATCTCACAATGTAAAGAAACATTTATTATACATTAATGCATTTGTTAGACACTTTTATCCAACGCTAAATTCGTTGCATAGCATTCCTTTTTTTATATTTATAAAGCTTATGATACATTTTTATAATAAATTATATTTTGAATACTTGGTAAGGGCCATATGTATTTGCCACTCTGAAAATGTTAAGTGCTCTTAATGAAAAGTGCTTCTAACAAATCACATTACAGCACTGATCTTATTGCTTGTAAAAACTTTACATGATGATTATTTGGATTCCAACAAAACTTACCTCAGCCTTCTGTCTTTCAAGAAGAAGTTACCTTTCCTTTCCCCTCTCCAAGCAGGAACAACTGTTTGTAAAGACAGCAAACAATGCAAAACTATTATTTTAGCATTATTCAAGTTACTAGAAGCAAGATTACTAAAACTCTCCATACTGACCACTAGATATCAGTATACAAGTCTCTGTTTCAGTGTGCACATCAAAGCTTTAACAAAGCTGTTAAAGCTGAACTACTTGTCATTTATCTCCTACTACAAATTACATTAAACACCATCACAAAGACTTACCAGTCATACTGTTTCTGCGTCCTAACAGTCCAACAAAAATATCATTCATATTATCTAAATGGGAAAAAGTGACAAAGCTGTCATCTGGTTCATCTTAATTCATAGGCTAAATATATTAAAACAAAATAACAGGCACTTACGTCTAAATGGTGAATTTGTGGAACGATTTGGACCTGTGAAGAAAAAAAGAGCCTTCTTAGATGATAGGGTTACTTGTTTCACCGGACTTTTTTTAGTAGTACCTCTAAATACATATCTTGTTTTAGCATTTTATCTTAAAATTGTTGCAAGAAACAAAAACGGTAAATTTATTAGCACACAGATCTATGATGTGAAAAGCCTAACCTACAGTACACTAAAAATAAAGGTGCTTAAAAGGTTCTTTACAGCGATGCTATAGAATAACCACTTTTGGTTCCACAAAGAACCATCTCTTTCTCAACTTTTCATAATCTGAAGAACCTTTTTTCGCCACAAAGAACCTTTTGTGAACCAGAAAAGTTATTCAGATGTTAACGGTTATGGAACCAAAAGGTTCTTCTGGCATCGAAGAACATTTTGAAGGCAGCACCTTTTTTAAGAGTGTTGATCATTTGATGTTGGAAGAACTTAAAGGCGGGGTAACCGATTTCCGAATTACGCTTTACACAACTGAGTCGGGCCGAGTACCAAAACAACCTTGTAGCCAATCAGCAGTAAGGTGCACAGTGCACAGGACATTAGCCGAGCCGAGCGCTGACGAAAGTGAAAGATGGGGGTATAGCAGTGTGTTTGTTTTGGTGATTTGAACATCAACAACGGCTTAGAAAAATCGGACAGCCCGCCTTTAATGTGAGATGTTTATATTCCTTTTGATAACAGACGTTGGCTGTCTAAGAACTTTCTTTTCTATATATTTTTCTTTTATATTTTCTCATTCTGTCTCACCTGTACTCCTCCTGCCCATCAGTCCGACGAAACTGTCATAATCAACATCATCATAACGTTTCTCAAAGTGTTTAGACTGAGCCTCGCTGCCATCCTGTACATACAAAAACAGGCTGATTCAAGAACTCATGTCTGACTAAGGTGAATGACTCAATACCATCAACACTGTGATCATCAGTAAACTCACATGATAAAAGATAACATAAAAACTGGCCACAAAGCTCCATTAAGAACTAATGTTAATAACCAAGTTGTATGTGTGTATATACTGTATTTTGTTTGTGTGTGATCTTGCAATAAAAGAAGTTTCTTAGTAATGTACCACAAGCGCAAGAAGATACAGAGTAAACACATGACTGAACATCAGTGTGAGCCCATTTAACAGTCAGACACCACATTAATGGAATCATTAAGGATTTAATGGAATCATCCTTCCCCTTACCAACAAAGAAGCTTCAGAGAATAATGCTAAAAGAAACTACATAATAAATATAGAAACAAGCAAATATCTCTGTTATATATCTCTCCGTTATTCCCCAAACCATACATGCATTTAAATAAACAAAACATAACTGGATTCTTTTGGAAAATGATACCAAAAGCGTAGCGGTTTTTTATTTTTTGCAGCTAGATTATCATTTGTATAATAACCACAAGTTAAGATACATAAACTCCAAAGTTACGGTTAAGCAATGATTAATGTAGCAAAACCGGTTAATTTATATAAATTCGCTAAAAACGAGGTTGTTAAACGCACTCAAACCCGGTGAAAAAGAAATACTCACAGGCGGATAATCGAGGGCACAGCGCGAGTGTCCAGGACACAGGAGCAGCAAAAATACCTGAGAGACCAGCAGCAAAAACCAACCGCAAGACATCCTCGAACCCGCTGCTCTGCACACGCCTGTTGAATAAAACCTCCTTCAGGAACTTTAATTGCAGACCATGCCTTCAGAACGACGTCTAAATCAATAAAAAATGCATATTTAAATATAACAAACACATATGACAATACCTTATAAATAAACAGAATGAGCTGGTATTCCGTTTGTCTTAGGAGAAAGAAAGATGCGTTGCAGTGCTTCTCTATTAACTTGCAGTATACAGAGACCTGCAGGTGCGCGCGTTCCTTTATGTGCAGCGTTTGCGCGCTCCACTCACACAAGCTCGGGCAAGATGACTCTCCAATCGGACCAAATAATGATGATAACATATTCTAGTGACGCAAAGTCATTAACACTAGAGCCTTGACGTATTTGTGCGGTCAATTACATTACTCCAAAACTCACACCTCGACCTTATCTCTTGAGCTTCACATCACGGCTAAATCTGATTCAATCGGATCCTAATTAATTCTCGGTCGGAAATAAAGCAGAAGTCATGAAGCCAGCATGCATAGAACCATACAGTTTTCATTTTGATTTCACCTCTGACGTCGGTCAAGGTTTTTGACATTATTGTGGAAAGTCTTTTAAGGGATCTGTAAGGCTTAGTACCTTTCAGTTCAGATGAAAATATGTGTGTGGCTGCCGGGTCAATGTTCATTACCCTGTGGGATTATGAGTCACACTGGTCCTTCCATTTACTTTATCTCATTATTGATATGTCTTTCATCAGAATGGAGCTGTCAGTAAACTATAGACAGGGCAACACTATAAAATCCAAGGAACCTGTTTATGGCTTAGATTTAACATTTACAAGGTCTGAAATTGAAAAAAAAAACCCACAAGATAAACTCATGTCTTTCTATTTTTTTATTCCTTCTTTCTTTCCTGTCTAGTATGCTCTCCCATAATCTCTTTATATCCTTCACACACAAACACGTTCTCATACCTTATTGCCTTATTGCACTTGATTTGATTGTCCTCCAGGTTTTTCCACTATATGAAAGTCAGCTAAACTAATTAACATAACTTTGCCCTGACCATGTTAGAATTTAATTAGTTTTTTAAATGACTATAATTTCTCTCTTTTGTTTCCATGCAGGAAAGCTCTTAGTGGTACATCAAAGCACTAGTGTCCATATAAAAACCCAGTGAACTCCCCCTTCCTTTTGATGGATTTGCTGTAAACAAGAAGCGTGGAGCTGAACAGAATTTGTCATAAATATAAATTGAAATTTGAGCGATTAAACCTGAATTGTAAACAAAGTCCTAGTTATAAATAGAATTACGTTATCATCAGAACAACTGATAAGCAGCATGACAGATATGTTAATGGCCATAAGAAGTCCTGAATAATGTGCTCTGACGTATTTGTTTTTGTATTTGTGAGAAAGTGTGCATGTGCCTGCTGAAGCGGATGTGAAATATTAGAACAGTTCAGAAGTACTCCCACGCTCAGTTCTGTCAGTGTTTCTCAATGGTGAATGGCACCTAGCATTTAGCACTTACGCAAACAAACTTTCACAAACTCTCCACCCTCTCTCTCTCTCTCATTTTCTCTTTGTACATCGTTATGATTGATGTATTTGTTTTTAATGTAATTAGTTTTAATTTAAACATACAGTACTTTGTGTTTAAATAACAGCAGTAATTTTAAAATGTGTTGGGAGGGAAGAGATCTCTCATCTTATACAGTAATTTAAATCTATATGTGAATGTGTGTGTGTGTGTGTGCGTGCGTGCGTGCGTGCGTGTGTGTGTGTGCGTGCGTGCAGTTTAGTGGTCAACTACATTCTTATAGAGTAAGTTGCTACATTTCACCTACAGTACTACCCCCCATACAGAGACAAACATTTGAGTCTTCAGCTCTATCAAAAATAAAATGTTAAATGCTTTTTGAAAAAAGGCTTTTTGTTCATGTACTGTATCAAGGTCAGCAGTTATTAAAGGTACTGTGGGCTTCTGGCATCTGCAGCAATGTTTTTCACTTTAATGTCTGAAAACAGAATGTGTCACTTGAATGGTACATATGTAGGATGGCATAAATGGCATTGACCAAATCTTCTTCATTTTTTGAAAAGTTGGATTGATTTAGGAAAGCATTCAAAATGATACACTGCAGTTGTCTTCACCTTTCTATCTACAAGGTCCCTCAAAGTCCATTTTTTAGTCAAAATATGTCATGACATGGTGAGGGAACAAGGACAGAGGACCCAGGTGCAGACAGCGGGTAAGGGGTTAACAAGACTTTAATAAGACAAAACAAAGATAAAACAAAATCCCACGACGGGGTAAAACAAGAACAAGGATATAACATGACACAGGAACAAGGACTAACTACACCTAACAGGACTAGAGATAACATTTACCATTCAATACAACTAACTATAGCCTAACAGAGACGGGAACTCACACGAATGACAATGAACCAACACAGGACAGAAAACACAAGGGCATTATAAGGGATCAAAATCAAGAGGGGACAGGTGTGGGGCATGAAATCATAATGAGCATTAACGAGGAAACAAGAGGGCAGGAACAATGACAGACCGGAGAGTATGGAAGGCCATCAGTGCCAAAATGCCCCTCTCCACATGACACAAGAGGTTCTGTCATGATTCTGCCACTAGATCAAGAAAAGCAAGACAAGATGGGGAAGAACCATGACAAAATATTTACATTTATTTATTTATTGTTTCATTCTTAACGCCATTCCAGCATCTAAGGCTATATTCATGGCGACAACTAGTCAATCTATACACAAGTCTGACTATACACAAGTCAATCCAACATATTTAAAATAATTTTAAGATATGTTGCAACACCCTTGGAGGCTTACTACAGCCTACTGTAGCCCTAGGTAGTCTCGAGTCAAAGGGTTAGTCTCACTATCGCCTGGACTCCATTGTGGCTTTCATTGGCCAAGGACCGGCCAAGAGGCCATCTCATTGACATCTAACGCAACCAATTACAGTTCAGCTTTGTTTTAAGGTGGTCAGTTAAAAAATGTGACACGCGTTTCCCGGAAGTCCTGTACAATTCAACCAATCAGACTGACTTCCGAAATCCTCCAGTGTTTCCAGTTTTCTGTGCCTGTGCCATAAGCATTCAACATTCAGCCAATGTTCAGTATAGGTGTGGCATCTGAGAATCTACCTTCTTAAAAATAAATGATGTGCTTCACAATGTCATATTGAACCTTTTTTTGTCTAAATGGTTACATAAAGAACCTTTAAAATCTGAAGAACTTTTCTGTTTCACAAAAGGTTCTTTGTGGCAAAAAAAAAACTGTTCTAAGGTCGCACTGACACTGATCAATCCAACTAAAAACCCACAAGCACACATGAAAGCTCATCTTGGTTGTTACGTGTTCTGGAACAGTTTATACAAAATTCAAATACTGAATCCGAGACACTAAGGTGACATAAAAGACAATTTTGTTTCATAAAATTAAATTTATGAAATATGTGCGATAAATTTGCTCATCATTGCCCTATGGATGCCCTATTAAGGCTAGTGATATTACTATCCAATTACAACTAAATCAAATTCCCTTCACTCTTCTATAATACATTTTACTATTCTCGGGGGTCCATAATGCCAAATGTGACATAATTTGTCCAAACACAAAATAACCTGAAGCTTCTTTTAATCTGTTATATTTAATTCCCTTATAGGTGGTTATTAACACTTGACATGGTACTGTGTGTATGGTCATAGCATGTCTCACGTGTGACTCGAATGTGCAAAAATCCCATTTGTGTTTTGGGCCAGTTATAATGTGAAAATGAGAATCACACTTGTCCATATTTCTGCTTGTATCCCACTCCTCCCACATGTTCCTCTCTTTCTCACTTCAATGAGAGCTGATGGCATTGACGCTGGAGCTGTCAGTGGGATTTAATAAGCACCATTTACCTAAACAAGATGGCATACTGTTGGTCAGTGGGTATGTGGTATGATTTTGTTAATTTATTCAGTTCACTTTTAGACTCTCCTCTCGTGGCTGTCCATTTGTCAAAAAATCCCATTAGATTACATTCAATGTCCTTCGGTCTCATATGAATTGGCTGTAGCTCTAGATTTTCCAGATTCATTAAAATGTAAATGCTTTTTGGGGGAAAATTAACTTTTTAAATTGTAACCTTTTAAGAAATCAGGATTAAGATTAGGCAAGTGTTGTGCAAAAGAGGTTTTTTGGATTCACATTATAAGATTTGTATAGCCTACCTTAAAGAGTACATAACATGGAGATCATGAAAATTACATTTCATGCAGTGTGTAATGTTGCCGTGTTTGAAAGTAAGCAGTCTGCCAAGTTGTAAATCCGAAGGTGAATGAATAACAAAGTTATTGGCTTGGAAAAAAGGGATTCGACTCTGAATCACGGAAACGAGTCGTGCCTTGTCCGATTCGCGAACCAGCGCAGATTTACATCACTACATATAGTCCCCACCTATGTTTTGCTATGCCGCGAAAACTTCACTCAGCCTCATTCACGGTAAACCAATCACAGCAGACTAGACCATCTGACCAATCACATCAGACTAGGCTAGCGGAAAGGAAGGGATTAGACGGATGAATCACGGAACAAATCATTTGAGAGCAGTGTTGGGTAAATTACTCTGACAAAGTAATTAATTACTAGTTACTAATTACATATTCAATAGTGTAATTAGATTACTGTACAAATTACTCTCTCCAAAAAGTATTTAGTTACTTATTACTAATTACTTTCTATATCCTATATCAACCTTGATTAGTTAAGTGATTCAAGGATAGGCATGGAAGGGCTCTTTTAATTCATTCAAATAAATAATATTAAACTACATAAAGTACTCTTATTAACTGACCAACGTATTACAAATGTGAGAATTATACATTAAAGCGGGGATTTTAAAGTTAGACTTTGAATTTTTATGTCAATTCCACTATTGCACACACATATATTACACAAAGTATTTAGTTTAATTACATCAAAAGTAACTGTAATTAAATTACAGAAAAAATAAGAGTAATCCCTTACTTTACTTTTTTCAAGGGGAAAGTAATTAAATTACAGTAACTAATTACTTAGTAACTAGTTACACCCAACACTGTTTGAGAGTCAGTCAAGAAGTAAGGTAAGAATAACTGCATATTATTACAAAATAGTAGTGCTTTTACACCTTCTATGTACATAAACTTGTTGTTTAAGCCAAAAATACATTGTATGGGTCAAAATTATCGTTGTTTCTTTTATGCCAAAAATCATTAGGATATTAAGTAAAATCATGTTCCATGAAGATATTTTGTAAATTTCCTACCCTAAATATTTAAAAAGTTTATTTTTGTGAGTGGATGGCCTACAGTGCCTCTGATATACTTCAAATGCAATTTTCTCAATATTTATATTTTCTTGCACCCTCAGACTCCAGAGTTTTAAACAGTTGTATATCCTCTAGATATTGTCCTGTCCTAACAAACCCATACATCAATAGAAATCTTTAGGTTCAGTTTTATTATTATTCAGCTTTCGGGTGATGTAAAAATCTCAATTTCGAAAAAATGACCCATAAGAATGGTTTTGTTGTCCAGGGTCACACATGCTTTCAAATTAATTTGTTGGAGCTGTTCCTAAATTCCAGGTTGTCAGGTCCCATTGATTTATATCAGTTTCAATAGCCCTTTTAATCAGATTGATTTGGTTCTCAAACAACAGATGGCACATGTGTTTTGTCATAATACATTATTACCTTGTGTGTGTGTGTTATATTCGTTGCCTCCAGTTATTTATCGGCAGTAACATGAAGGGCACCCACGGTCACGAGTGAGTGATGAATAAAGTAGACGAGATAGGCTACTGTTTCTTTTTTTTTAAGCAGAATATAGTTTCTTAAAAGCATCGAAGGTCATCCCAAAGATGAAAACCGATGGCTGAGCCTTTTATAATGAAGATCACAGATGATTTGTTATTTTTCTTGTTCTGACATCAATCCACTAGTCATCGATTGAAAAGGGTTTGTCTGGCTAAACATGCTGTGACACTTGCGTAATTTAAATAGCTTTTTATACTGACTGGTGATGACTCAAATAGAAATCTGTGCGGACACCACAGCATACATTCAGTCACTAAACTTAACTGAGTCAAAAAGCTTTAAGATTTTTTCCTTTTTTGTGAAGACACTATTTTAACTTGACACCCTTTATTCCGACCTTGTTGTTACCGAGTCTGGTGGAAACATCAGAGAGAAATGTGTGAAAAGCTACAATGCCCTCTAATGGCCAGTAGTGCACACTGAACACAACATACTAGCAGAAAAATTGATGGTTAAAAGAACTTAAAAGCCATTTAATAAATGTTTTTTTTCTTTATTGATATCATTGTCAAAGTGAGGATGGTTGATTTGTGATTCTTAACAGAGAAAAAGGGCTAGATCTATACAGAGAACAAGCAGAAATGTGTTTGAGTTTGCGCTTTAAAAAATGTTCCACGTTTATTTGTGAAATGATTTACTTCTCAAATCAGAGTAAAATAATTCTACTTTGTGTGCAGACAAAACATATTAAAATATTATAATATTCATACAAAATGATACGAGACCAAGTACCTTAAAGCTGGTGAAAGTTTTATGATTTAAAAAAGGTCCTTCTTTTTGTCTGTTTTTTTCTCAACTGTGAACAGATTTTGAAAACATTGCAATGATAAAAATGTGAGCTTTGAAGCAGTGCGGTAATGTTTAACATGACTCATCTGATTGGGTCATTGTATGAGGTTATGACCTGTAAAAAATGATAAAATCCTCCATTTTTTGTATCAATAAATACACATGCACGAATGCACAGTCCCTGCCCTCCCTCTCCTTCTTTCTCTCTTTTTTTTGTGTCTTCCCAGGTATAAAACAAGTGTGCTGCAAGTTATCTGGGTCAAACACAAAGCAACCCCTACGGTCTTCAAGAGAGAAAGCAGAGATAGAATGAGGAAAACAGGGGGAATGAGGATAAACAAACAAACCACCCATAGAACACATCGACCCACTCCACGTGATGTCACGTTTATCACTGGGGCCAGAACTGAGCTAGTGAGAAAAATAGAGAGAGAGAGAGAGAGAGAGAGAGAGAGAGAGAGAGAAAAGGAGAGAGCGTAAGGGGATGTATACGTATTTGTGAACATTGGATTGTACCACTGTGGTATTATCTGGATCGTTACAAGGTAAGAGCATTATTATTATCTTACTAATCTAAATACCGATATTATAAAATAAACTATGTTATGTTGTAACTCTAGTTAAAATTGTCACCTGTTAATAAACAATGATACAACTGTCGTTGAATTGAATATGTTACGGATATTTAAAGTACAATAAGAAAAACAGTGTATGCAGAAAAGCAATGGAGTACATTATTCTTAAAGGAGTAGAAAAAGGTTTTAAATTAAAGTTTTTATGATCGCTCTCTTACACACGAATACACACACAAGCAAACAATAACACACTTTTAGGAATCTCATGTACTTACCCCCTGTGGTATGGCTACAGCTGCAGATATTTATGTAGTTACATGCATAAAAAAGCTCTGCAAGCACTGCACTGCACACACACACACACACACACACACACACACACACACACACACACACACACACACACACACACACACACACACACACACACACACACACTACTAATTTTTCTCCCTTCCTCCCTTGTTTGTTCAGAGCCTGTGCTTTTGCACGTGTGGTTGTCCACAACTCAACATGGCTAAATGGAACTCAAAGCTCAAATGGTTCCTTCTGGTCAACATATTACTGTCTGATGTGGTATTTTCTAGAGGTCCACTTCCACAGAGACCCCACAGCAACCTGGGGCCAATCACTTCATCCCAATCAAGTTTGCCAGAATCTCAAATCCATTTAGAAGGCGGTGATGTCCATCCTGCTTATCAGCTGGTCTTAAACCTCTCTGCCTCTCTAAAAGGTCAACTGCATCTCCACAGCAATGCAAGCTGTGTGGAGCTCGCTAATGGAAGCTGGAGAGGAAACGGTTTCTCTCAGGAGCTCCTGGGGTTGGCAATGGTGCCTGTGTTGGTATCAGCGAGATGTTTGGTTGAAGCCCAAGAATTGGTAAGGAAGCTCTACACAGTGCTGGGCCAAGAGGATACGCATGAACTTGTGCAGGACGTGCTGATTTTGATCAAAAGAGGCAAAGAGAAGGAATCGACAAATGCCGCTCATCACACCTTTAGAAACACAAGCCATAGCACCTCCTCTCCCACAATACTAAGCCAAGTGTCACAGCACCATCTGCAAGCTTTGATTTTTAACATTAACCAGCTGGCCGAACTGGGAAAAGGCGTAGATATTTATGAAGGTGAAGATGGACCCAGGGGACAATGCAGGGGGTGGGTTAGGGTGAAGGGCACACAGTTATTGGGGGTGGCTGCAGAACAGATTGAACCATTGCGCCTTGACGGGGCGCAGAAAGCCTGTCGACGCTTGGGACTCCGCTGTGCAGGTGTGACCCAAGACGGTAGTTACAATCCTGAATATTATCGTGTTATCTTAAGGACTGGCAGTCGAGTACTGCCTTCATCTTCCTCGGAGAGCTGGATTCAGAACTGCAAACCGGCGGTTATACGCTGGCGTAGAAATACAGTTCCTCAGAATAACTGCATGAACAAAAAAGAGAAGCAAGTGTATACCATGGTGGAGTGGATCCCTGCGGTCTCTACTCTATATAATCTGGGAACGGCTGTTTACTATGCGTCGGTTAACTGCTATGACACCGCAAAAGAAAGAGCAATCCTCAGTACTGTGGATCTGGGCACAGACGCCCTCATGGCTGTGACTGGTGGAACCGCAGGGGTTGCCGGTTACGCGTTTGGAGCAGGTCTGAAAACTGGGGTGAAGGCAGGGGTTAAATACCTGCTAAACAGCATGAAAGAAGAAGATGACCTGTTGATGAATCCGAATAGCTGGGAGGATGGAACCCTGAACGTCCAATAAGAAATGTACAGGGGAATGATGGCCATTGACAGAAAGATGAGACCAGAGCCAGAGGATGGCAAAACTGCTCCAGTACACACCTGCAGTAAATCATGTTTAGGAAACTCTATTTGAAGAGTTTGCTTCCAAAATGAGAAATTTTTTCAAAAATCATGTTTTTTTATTTGGCAATCCTATTAATATAAATGAAACTGCAATTGGTTTGTTTTTGATTTAAGCCATAATAACAAAAAAATACAGCTAACTTACACAACAAAAACATTATAACATAACAAAAAAAAGATCTCATTTTGGAACCAAACTCTTCATTTATTTATGGACATATTATATAATATGCACAGTGACCATTTACAATGTTAGTCATATTATGTATAGTAAAAGCAATAATTGTATTATTTGTATACTTGTGACTCGTTTTAAGGTCATTGATATGATTGAATGGAGTCCATGTTACATCATACATCAAAACGATCAATTTCTAATCAAATATATAAACGGAAAACAAACAGTAAAAGACCATATCATTTTAGTCATTGAAAATAAATTTGAGTTATTTGACTATAAATGTAATAGTTAATAGTATAACATTAATAGCGAGAATTTATCTTACACTAATTCCCTGTTTATATTTTACTCTTTTTGTAAATGCAAAATCGTCATTTTATATGCACAGATTGAAATAAAGAATAAAGATTGGAATATACCTACTACATCTTGCCCGTGTTGATTTCGAAATCAGAGTCCACAACAATTTAAATTGCCGCTTTCCACAACACACCTCTCTTTCGCTTCGTCATTTCTTGGAAGGTGAACACAGACAAGCAATAAGTTTCGTTTCTACCGCTGTTCCATCAACACCCCTCCGCTGTGTGATATATGACTGACGGCTGCTTTAACAAATTCAGTAGAGCAACTGCTCCGCTTGCACCAATGAACAAACGCAAACGCAATCCCTCGACAAATAGTTGGGCGCTTCATAAATTTACGTACCTAAATGGGGTGGGACCAAGAGTTTAGTGGGCGGGCAGGAGTCCCTCAGTCGGAAGAGACAGCGGAGGGAGGTTGACTAAAAAGCCAAGGGTTTCCTGAGAAGTGTTTTTATTTATTCGTTAGAAGGTGCTCGTGCCGTGACAGGAGGGAGTGTGCGGTGTTTTGTCTAGCCTGTATGTGTGCAGAAGAACGTTGCGGTAGCTACGATTTGACGACCACTTCTCTAAACGTCTAGTCGAATGTTCCAGGTAAGTCCGTAATGGATAGAATATTTTGTGTTGTGACAACTGCCATAAGTTTTAAGTGTTTACGTTTTGTGTGTTACGTTGTGAGAGATTAATTACACAGTACTTCTAATGTATATGACTGTCATGAGCGCAGTGTTATATTTTTGTTACGTAAGTTAGTAGAGCAACTACTCATTTAAAGCTTGGATTTTTCCACTGTTTGTGGGGGTGTGCTGTACGTTGCGCGTGGGGTTGATGGTGCAAGGAGAGGACTCAAGCGCGCGGTGCATGTTGTGGGTGTTCTTTCCTTGAAAATGAAAGATTTTGTCATTTTTATTCAGCCTCATGTGTTTTATAAAATAAACAGCAATGTTTTAAAAATATCAATCCAGTTCTTTTCAAACACTGTTAATAATTGCCAAACTCCGTGAAACCCCCATAAAAGTTGCCAATATTTGGTCCAAACTCATGCACTATAATGAAGTCATATGATAACATTAAAAATGTCATTTGCTTTCCAGCAACACAGTGTCATTTGAACCTGTGAGACCAGTTGTCAATGGATCTTTCTAATTTAATTTACTTTATTATACTGTTAAACTTCAGGTTCTTTTCGAACACTAAGTTTCTTTCTGTGTTTTGGATCACCCTTAAAATCAAATCAGAAATAGGTTGGATGTTGTGAGAGAATTCTTCTGCAGATCTGGGAGCACAAAAACAAGACACAGAGAGGCATCAAGCTTTTGAACTCATTTATTTTAGAAACTACAAGTCTTTATATAACGTACCAGAAGACATCTGGAAGTTTTCATATGTCCAGGGGTTAACATAATGACCAAATAAGGTATAGCATGTCAGACAAAGAATGTTTAGCTTAGAAGGAATCCCCTCCTCCACATAAAGCCAGAAGGAATCCCTTCCTCCACATATAGCCAGCAATGTATTCAGTGAGCTTAAAATTTTCACAATTCATTTTTGTGGGCTTGTATTCATTTATGCGGAAATTAAATCTAACATATACATACATACATTATTATGTTTTTAGAATGTCACAGTGGCAAAACTTGCGGCAGCTGGATACAGTGTATCAGCAGAGAGTTTCTGATCTGTACAACAGAGATGAATTCCCTATGGATGTGAGACATTACCTGGCACACTGGATTGAAGGCCAGGACTGGTAAGCAGTTTACCTGCATGAGAAACTAGTAGAACCTGCAGAACTACCTGAAAATAGATCACTTAATTGTACTAAGAATGTTACATCATCAGAATTGTATTAGTCAATATTTAACCACACTCTATACCAATAATCATGTGTTTGTGTTATAGGGAACGTGCATCCCGGGACCCTTCCCTGGCAGTGCTTTTGTTTCAGGTGCTTTTGGAGAATCTGGATAACCAGTTCAGCCGTTTTGCTCAAGACAGAGAGAGTTTCCTACTGCAGCGTAATTTCAGACGCTACAAACAAAATTTTCAGGTCTGTTCACCTCGTAAATATTGTCTTTGTTAATGCTGATCAAGTTTAAGCAATCACAGATGTGTGACGATGTTTGTTGGCCTCCAGATGTATCAAGAGGAGCCTTATAATCTAGCTGTTATTATTCACTGGTTCCTGACCAAGGAGAAGGAGATCTTGAATGATGCAGAGCTTGCACAGAAAGTGAGTTATTAAAAGCCTCTTTATCATCATCTTCATCGTAATTGTCAGCATCATTATCATCTGATTCTGTCATCTCAGGTGCAGACGTTGCATGTTCAGCCAGCTGCGATGGAGATGGAGAGCCAGAGAAAAATAGAAAAAAAAGTAATAGAGCTTAAACAAAAAGCAGAGGTGGGTGTCTGATTATAATTCTGTGTGCACATTTGTGTGTGTTTGTTTCAGAGAAAGATGATGATTTTTTTTTAACAGGTGATGGAGCACTATATAAGATGTTTGGAGGAGCAGCAGGATGAGTTTGATTTTAAATATCAGACGAACAAAATGGACTGTGAGATCACACACTATATATTATTACACTTTCCCTTTTTGTCAATCTTATTGCACTGTATATGGTTCTCCATCTGAAAAGAGTGATTTGTGAGCTCATGTCAATGTGTTTTTTTTAGCTGGCCCAGCAGAGGAAAAGAAGGTGCAAGATCAAGTACTCCAAAAGATGCTCAACGCACTTGATAAATCCAGGAGGGTAAGAGGATTTATTGTACATGTTCATGTATTATATACTGTGTATATTATATTATACACTGCCTGTCCAAAAAAAAGTCACACACTCTAATATTTTGTTGGACTGCCTTTAGCTTTGATTACGGCAGGCATTCGCTGTGGCATCGTTTCGATAAGCTTCTGCAATGTCCAAAATGTCCCAAAAATGTTCCCGTCCGGAGTTGAATTAATTTTTCGCCAAGATCTTGTATTGATGACGGGAGAGTCGCAGTCTTCTCCAGCACATCCCAAAGATTCTCAATGGGGTTAAGGTGTGGACTCTGTGGTGGCCAATCCATGTGTGAAAATGATGTCTCATGCTCCCTGAACCACTCTTTCACAATTTGAGCCCGATGAATCCTGGCATTGTCATCTTGGAATATGCCCGTGCCATCAGGAAAGAAAAAACTCATTAATAGAATAACCTGGTCATTCAGTATATTCAGGTAGTCAGCTGACCTCATTCTTTGGGCACATAACATTGCTGAACCTAGACCTCCAATCCAATGGGAGGCTCTTACATATTTGCTTAGTTAAAACCAGTTGGTGATTCATTTTTTTTGGACGGGGAGTGTATATTGTAGGTATATATTAAGGTTTCGATTGCAGAATTTGGATTTATCACGGAATAAAACACATACATGTAAATTACATGACAAAAAAGGTAAACTACAGTGAATAAGGGAATATGATAATAATAATAATACATTTTATTTATGGGAGCCTTACGTGACACTCAAGGACACCTTACAAGCAAATAAAACGCATAAAACAATTTACATGCAGCAATTAAAAAAAAAAAAAACATAAAATGTCACCTGTATGCCTGCCTAAAAAGATGTGTTTTCAAATGAAATTTAAAACTAGAGAGAGAGTCACTGTTGCGAATGACCTGTGGAAGCAAGTTCCACAGATAAGAAGCAGCATAACTAAAAGCTCGAGATCCCATAGAAGCCAAACGCATACGAGGAAGAACTAAGGAGAATGTAGATGATGATCTAAGAGTTCGAGAGGGAGTAAAAGTTGAAAGTAGGTCTGATAGGTATGACTGTTTCATCGGACACGCCCAGAGTTATAATATAACAATTTATTTTATATTTAATTTATATGAATATTTTAGCATATATGTGACCCTGGACGACAAAATTAAGGGTCAATTTTTCGAAATTGAGTTTTTTACATCATCTGAAAGCTGAAGAAATAACCTTTCTATTGATATATGGTTTGTTAGGATAGGACACTATCTGGCGGAACAAGAACTATTTACAAAGCTGGAATCTGAGGGTGCAAAAAAATCGAAATATTGAGAAAATCGCCTTTGAAGTTGTTAATCTGAGGCACTGTAGCAGGCCATCCACTCACAAAAATAAAGTTTTTATACATATACAGTAGGAAATTTATAAAATATCTTCATGGAACATGATCTTTACTTAATATCCTAATGATTTTTGGCAAAAAGAAAAATCGTTAATTTTTACCCATACCATGTATTTTTGCCAATTACTAAAAATGTTCCCGTGCTACTTAAGACTGGTTTTGTTGTCCAGGGTCACATATTATATTATAGATTCTTTGCAGAGATCTACTGGAAGTTAGGTTTGGGCCACATAACGTTTGTTTATGTTGTAGCCACGGAAACCATCTATAGAATCTGTTTTACATAAAACATTCTATTCTAGTTTCCCTGATAATTGTCTGTACTGTTAACATCCTTGTCTTTTCTCTGTTCCCGGTCTTTTATTCTTGCCTCAGAAATTCCTGTCTGATATTTCGACTATGATGAACTCTGCGAATTGCCTGTGCTCGGTGCTCGTAGACGAGGAACTGGTGGACTGGAAGCGGAGGCAACAGACATCTTGCATTGGTGCTTCAGATGATACAAGTCTGGAACAATTAGAGAAATGGTAATCCAGACATTCCATAGCAGCACAGCTCATTTTACATTTGTAAGGCCAGTTTGAATCCATTTCTAATCTCTTTGTGGTCTTTTTTTAAGGTTCACTCAGACAATAGAGTGTATGTTTCAGCTTCTGAAGTTCTTACAGAAGCTTGATGAGCTGGGGGGGAAGATGACCTATGTAAATGACCCCATCTCTGTCCAAAAAGCACCCTTAAAGGAAGCGACAGAAGGTCTCCTGACTCGTTTGCTGAAGAGGTACACCCCAACACATACAGGGCGTATTCAGCTTTGGTGCGTGTATATTGCATTATTTGTAATGTGTCATTTTTCAGCGCATTTGTGGTGGAGTCTCAGCCAACCATATCTCAAGGTCGAGGGCCACTGATGCTACGCACAAATTCCCAGTTCTCAGTAAAAGTCAGGTAATTTTAACATTACACAACACACAACACATTAAGTGTAAAAGAATGCACATCAGTTTTGCCCATAACTTCATATTTACAACACTAATGGTTAGTTGTTGTCATAGGTTCAACAGCTTTTGTTAATATTAGCATGATGTCCTGCATATGCCCCCTACTAGTTTTAAAGTGCTTTTTTGGCTCATTTTTAATCTTTGTTCATGTGAATCAGTCCTGGTTTTTGTTGAATTTCTGTCAATGTGCCCACTGCCTAGGGTGTGTGGACTGACTCAGTACTTAAGAATTCTGAATGAGTGTGGCCATTGTTGACTTATATAACATTGTAATAACAATTGTAACATTATAATAACTCTTGTAATAACATCAGAAATCACAAGCACGTCTGAAAACACTGTCCTTTTATTAAAAACATTCAATCTTTTTCTATTTGTTAATGTAAAGACAGGAACACAGAAAATGGTTTCACCTTTTATATTCTGTTCAGATTCTTGTATAAAGTTCCAGAGCTCAACCATTTTATGAAAGTGAACGTCTTCATTGAGAAGTAAGATATCTGCCTGTTTTCCTTCTCTTTTTGTTTATTCAAATGTGTCTTTTTCAGACCTAAGAGTCAAATACTCTGAGATGGAAATTGATTGTGTTTGCTGGTTAGATTTGAATGGTTTGATGGCTAATAGCTCAGAGTTTCATGAGGAAGAAACAATCTATGTTAACAATGACAACAAGTGATATTTCAGTATCTTGTTTAAACAGATTTGTGACTAATTAGCAAGTAAGCTACTATAATCAAGCTTGTGCAATTAAGGTGTGCAACTTTCAATAAATTTCCCTTTAAATTTCTTACTTTCTTTGTCTCTCGTTGTTCTCTTCACCCTGTACTTTGATTTAGGGCTGCTGCAAAATTAAAAGGGTAAGTGTCTCCTTACTGAACACTTACAGTACTTGTTCTTTGTCAACTTGCACCGTAACTGAAAACAGAAAGATTCATAGTCATGTTCATTATCATCTTTAAATGGAAACCAGCTGCATAATGAGTCTACAATGGAAAATATTACAGCATGCATTTAAACCATAAAAATAGCTGCCAGGTGTCATGCAGTTTTTCAAACCATAAAATGTGATGCTTGTTCTGGCACACCCTTGCAATCACAAACATCGAACTTGCCACTTTGTCCTATGATCTCTCATTCCAGTAGCGTGCCATGGTGTTCGACAGCATATGATTAGCAAGCCAAACATTTGGATAAGAACAGTAAAATACAAAGAAAAAAGAGGACAGAAAAATACATTTTCTAATCACTTTGCCTTAATTTGTTTTATGAAATGAGAATGATATAAGTAATAATGTAGAGTTTCAGAGCATGAAGAGATGCAGGACTGTAAAAGTGATATCAGGCCTGACTTCCACCCTTCCATGTGTGTTTCTCGTAGGTTTCGAAGGTTTAACGTTCTGGGAACTTTAAGTAAAGCCCTTAACATGACTGAAAGTTTGAATGGGGGTATGGTGGCTGATTTCAGACATTTGGTAAGTGATAAAAGTGAAATAAATAGATCCATTTTCAGCATGATTGCCATTATAAAAACAGTAATATGACCGTAAAGTGATGAAATCCTGTATCACCTCGAGTTACTGCTGTGGGGTTTGGGTGCTAACCTGTTTGTTTTTATCATTTCATATAACGAACACCTGTCCTGTCCAGTTGTCTTGTACTATTGGAAACTACTAATATTGTCGTCAATCTTTTACAAAGTTTTTGTAAGTGTATGATAAAGTTAACATAGAATTACTGACTGTTTGTGTTTGTTCTCAGACTTTGAAAGATCAGAAAGTTGGTGGTGGAGGAAAAGGAATCAGTGATGTAAGTTTACGGATGTCATTAAAAATAAACCCCAAATAAAACTCGTTACATAACAGTTCTGAAAATACGATAAAATATAAATGTTTCTTCTGATGAACAATTTTAGTTTTTAATACAATTTATAGTTAGTTTGAACGCTAACTATACAAAATATTGCATTTTAGGGCTAATTGAATTTAACTTCATGTAAAAATAACTTAATATTAAATACATTTTGTATAGATTTTGATTTAATTTAAGTTTAAAATTTAATGGAAAGGCAATAGGTGTTGTTCTGTATATGTTTTGTATTATGTCTCTTTTTGTCTGTTCTTACAGCTCTTATTGAGTGTGACAGAAGAACTGCACAAAATACATTTTGAGACACAGTTTGACTATCAAGGCCTGTCTGTGTCCTTGGAGGTGAAACATCCTCATTCAAAGCATTCCTGTTGCAGAGACCTTGCACAAAAATGTTCTAATCGTATCTCCTTTCTGTCTCTTAGACCTCTTCTCTTCCTCTTGTGGTCATTTCAAACTCCAGTCAGCAGCAAAGCGCCTGGGCGTCTGTTTTGTGGTTTAACATGCTGTGCTCAGATCCCAAGGTTAGAAGCAATAGTTATACATGGTTTATGGTTTGTTTGCATTATTTGCAAATGATCATAGCAATAATAAAGGAAAACATGTATTTCACATCATAACTGTTCACTTTGCGTCTAGAACGTTACATTTTTTGAGAGCTCTCCTGTAGCCACGTGGCCACAGTTTGGGGAGATGTTGAGTTGGCAGTTTCTCTCATGTGGAAACCGTGGTCTGGACAGTGATCAGTTGGAGACCCTCGCCATCAAACTCTTCGGTAAGCTTGCAAAACATCTTTGATTAACAAAATGTAAAACTTTGCAAATGGAGACCAGTATTCTTCTCTTTGATAATAATGTAAATGTATGTATAAATCAGGTAAACAAAGCAGTTATGACAACTGTACGATATCCTGGGCAAGGTTCAGTAAGGTAAGAACAGATAAACACAAGCTTTTTTTTAAATGTCCATTAGCATGTATGTGTTTGTTTTACTCCTGTGTTTGTTTTAGGAGAACATACCTGGTACAAACTTTACCCTGTGGGTGTGGCTAGATGGTGTTCTCAACCTGGTTAAAACCTACCTGTCTGACCTTTGGAGTGATGGGTACGGATGGATACATTAGAAACACCCTAACTGGAGTTAGATAGGGGATATGAGGGATGAACGTATAGATGGTGGGGAGGTGTTTTTAATGCCCGTATGCGTGTGCCCATAGGTCTATAATGGGTTTCGTGAGTAAGGGGAAGGAAAAAGTTTTGTTGAAGAAGAAACAGCATGGCACTTTCCTGCTGCGTTTTAGTGAGAGTATCAGAGATGGTGGAATCACATTCAGCTGGGTGGAGTATTCCAACAACGGTAAACCTTCAAACGTACTGTTCTATAAAAAGACATACTACTCTTTTCATTTTGTTAACATTGCAATTCTGTCAAAAACGCATCTTTGTCAACAACACTTTTCAATGTTCTTTTCTTTATCATTCAGGCACACCAAATGTGCGTGCAGTGCAGCCGTTTACAGGCACAGACCTGAAGCAGATTGCTTTACCCAACATCATTCTCAACTTTCAGATCATGCAAGCAGAAAACATTCCAGTTAACCCGCTCTCTTACCTATACCCCAATACTCATAAAGACCAGGCGTTCGGCAAGTATTACAGCGAAAAGACTGGAGGTGAGTGTTGTCAACTACACACCGAAACTCAAAGGTCTTAAGCTGCGTTCAGACTGCCAGCGACTGTGTCGCCAGTCTCTCGCTACGAGGTTGTTAGAAGGCGTTCCTAGCTTTGGTTGTCCTAGAAACATATATATAAAAAACCTGCAGTAACAGACGAGAGACGGATGATGTGAGCTCCGCTGCTGTACTCCTATTGGTAGTCGCTCCCGAAAGTCGCTCATCATTTGCATAAAGTTGAGCAAATCTTAACTTTGTCGAGTCGCTAGACATGCCCACTTCCTGTCGCCAATGGTCGCTCGTGTCGCTGGATGTCGCTAGGCTACCATTGAAATGAATGACATCGCCTCGCTTTGTCGCTGGGTGTCACTGGTGGTCTGAACGGGGCTTGACTCTGGTCTTCTGGCAGAGTTTAAAGGGATAAATCACCCAAAACTCTCCCTCTCATCATGTCAAACCTGTAAGACTTTCTTTCTTCTTCAGAACAAAAAAGAGGATAGTCTGAAGAATTTTGGTAACTGAACAACGGCGGTACTCATTGGCCTGCATTGGTTTTGCGTCCATGCAAGAGAAGTGAATGGGTACCGCAGTTATTTGGAAGAATGTTAGCCATTTTCAGTTCTGGGACATCGTTCACTACCAAAGTAGGAAAAATGAAATGTTTGTTTGTTTTCCTAAATTCTTCAAAACATCTAATTTTGTGTTCAACATAACAAAGAAATTGATACATGTTTGAAACAACCTGAGAGTGAGTAAAAAATGACAAGAGGTTAAAATGATGACAGAAATGTCATTTTTGGGGTGAACTATCCCTTTAACCGTGACCAGCTTTCAAAACATTTGATGAAAAGATGAATTGAGACCCTCTTGCAACTAAAGTGGCAAAATAAGATATGAATATACCTGACTAGTGCTGCAACTAACGATTATTTTAATTGTCGACTAATCTAACGATTATTTTTTCGATTGGTCGACTAATCTAACGATTATTATTTTTTATTAATCTAATAAAGATTTTTTGGATTACTTTATTAATCCTTTGGCAAACTTTGCAAATAAACAATAAATTCTAGTATTTTCTTACATTATAAAGCAAATCATACTTTTTACTCCACTACATTTTATAAATAAATATTGTTGTTTTAACATTTTAATCCGTGTTTACATTACAATCACCATCTTCTTTTAATTAAGTAGTTTTAATTTTAAAAGTAAAAGAAATACTGATTTTTTATGTACTTAAGTACTGTATTAAAGGTAAAAAAAATGTTTTATTGCACTTATGCTTTTTGTTGTCCTTATGTTGTTCCAATTGCTTCCATTGTTTCCCTCATCTGTAGGTCGCTTTGGATAAAAGCGTCTGCTAAATGACTAAATGTAAATGTAAAAACATTAAAAAATGTGTATATGAAATACTAGAGCATGATATATGCTCTGTATTTTTTTCCTCCAAGTAATATCCGACTCTATTTTCAGTCTCATAATATAATTGAGTAAAAGTAAAATACTACTATCTGTCTCTGTTTATTGTACAAAACTATCACCGTATAAAAGACTCTAATGCAGAGTGGCGTTAAAGCGAGCCCGCGCACCCGGAACTCAGAATGATGCGCTTAATGCATTCGCTTCGTTATTTACAGTTATGCGCATCCCGGACGCACAATGATGCGCTTAAAGCACCTACTCCTTCTGAAGTCCCGGGGATCATTTTGCTCCCCAAAGTAAATAATAGTTAGAACACAACGAGAAGAGATGATATGTTACATGTTTAACACATAGTGCGTTGCATCAATCCGACAGTATACAGTTAAATCAGAGGTTTAAAAAGAGTTATTTCGTATGAAGATGCAACATATTCAGACCGCTTCCAGTGCTTCTAATAAGCTAAGCTATACTCAGCGAGTAACGTTAACTCACAGTCTCTAGCAAAATACATTTTAAACAAAACCATAGACTATCATCTTGTCATTATGAAGAATAATGAAAACATTGGAACATGTTGGAAAGAGTAGCGTCCTGACCGTCACCGTACACAAGCATGCTGACTGGAGATTGACAGACAGCACCAGCGGAGGTCAGAGTTTCTTAATTATGCTATATTGGTTTATTCCTCGCATAAAGCTATCGAATGACATAAAAAGTGCATTGGTGGTTTCATGATAGTCAGTCCTTTTTGAAGTTTAAGAGTAATTTATGCAGGGTCACAATCTGCAAAGATTCACATACACTAACTTACACTAGTACAATAGCGTTAATGTAAATCATTAATGTAAAGCGTAGTTTTACATTACAAAAAAGTAATTTATTATGAAAGTCTACATCTACGTGCCCCTCTCCGTACGTTTGTGATTGCGTGTCCATGCTGTGATGATCGCATTCCGGGGGTAACTTAACGTTAGGGGGAATTCCTCCGTCCATTCACTAACTTACTGCGTCCGAGGCTCTCGATCGCTTTTTGTCGGGTGTATTATACTTTCTCTTGTTCTGCTGATTACTTTACACACGCCCGGGAACAGAAACTGCTATTACAGCAGATAAACGTAAATAATACGAAGCGTCGACGCATTTTACGCACGTCGACGTATTTTAGTAGTCGACGTAATCGACGCGTCGTTGCAGCACTATACCTGACCTATATAAATACAACAAGACCTATTTGTCTTTGTTTACTTTCAATGGGGAGTCAATGAAAAGAGTTTTTTGTTTTGTTTTTACTCGAGTGTGAACAAAATGTGCAGCCCCAATGCAAAACAATGCAAATGTTTTTGCAGTCAATTTGTTAAGGGGGTAGCATCTTCTATTTTTTGTAAACTGCTGTCAGTCTGATGTTTAGCAAGCATTACCAATAAATCTGTTTCACTACATGGCATGCCCAATACTTAATTGATCAAATCTAACCTTAATCTTGCTCCTTTTTCAGATGAGAATCCTTACCTGAAGTACCTCAGAACCAAACTGGTATTTGTCTCTAAAGAGTAAGTTTGTTTTATTTATTGTCTTTTTTTGCTGTGGTATGTGCATTTCAGAAGCATGTGCTGTTGTTTTTTCATGTGATGCATGGAAAGTGTTTGCATATTCACCTAGAATCTATTAGTAGTTGCATAATTAGATGAAAAACAAAGATAACACAAACCTTGACAAGATACAAACTTGATAGAAGAAAATCTCCCTATCTACCGCATCATCAAGATAAAGCCTTGTGTACACAAACCCCACAGACTAGTGATTTACATTGAAGCACATTGGATATTACAATGGAACGTCACAAAAAACATCAGAAAACAGAGCAGACAGCTCCCCCTAGAGGTTTTAAAGTTTAAATTATATCCTTGGTGACTATTCTTAGCAATCACAAACAGATGGGTCGATTTCTGTGAAAGACAGGAGAGGAAAGAGTAAGTGTGTGCAAAAAACACACACTTACAGTATAACATCACTATAATACTATGACAAGCTTAGCATTAATAGTTTTTTTGTTTACTGCTTAGATTAGATTCAATGTGACATTGTTCAAAGTACAGTGCAAATGAAAGGGTGTAAATGCAAATGCTCTATGTATAGAAACAGGAGCACAGTACAGTGCAGTTGACAGGCAATGTAAATAGGAAAGGTGTGCTGTACAGTGATAATGCAGTATAAATAACAGGTCTGCCATGACTATAAATAGAGAGGAAGATTGAGTTCTAGAAAATGAGAAGAGAAATATGCAAAAAGAGTGGAATGGACATTATGAATGAATTATAAGGACTGGGTCCATTCAGTATGAAGTGCATACAGTGCATCAATGTTAAAGCAAATAACAATAAAGCTGTTTAAAGATCGCGCATCACAGGCAGTTTCTGCCAATCTCATATTAATCTTGAGTGCCTATACAGTAGTATTGCATACGTTGTATCTTCGAAGAGTATTTAGTTTGATCAAATGTATTAAAGAGAGATATAGCTGTGCGATTATTTCCGTAAAAACACGAGCTGCTAGAGGTGGGACTAGTGGGGAGAGTGGGACGGAACTACAGCACGAGCAAGCATCACATCATCACATTAATCCCTTCCTGTTTTGTACATTATGCACGTACACGCCGATTGCCAACAAAACACAGACGTATGACTTAGTTTGACTTACCGCGTGCAGTTCATGTCCGGCATCTTTTAGCACTGGGACCGTGCCATCTATTAGTTAGGGCTGTAGTCAAGTCCACCATTGTCGAGTCCAAGACCAGGACTAGTCGAGACCGAGTCAAGTCCGAGTCCAAAGAGGTTCGAGTCCAAGTCAAGTCCAAGTCCAGAGAGGTTCGAGTCCAAGTCAAGACCAAGTCCAATTGACACAGTCAAGACAGAGACAGAAAAAAATCATGACTACAAGACCACATACTTAACTATTGATAATTTATGTGATGCAAGAGACAGCATATCTTCTATTCTAAGATAATCATTTTCAGTATTGTTTGTAATGATCAAAAAGCAGATAAAATAAGGTCATTTTATTTTTACTATATAGGTATAGCACTAAAGTCACAAAGCCGAAGTGTAACTGTTTATTACTTTTTTAAGGAACTTTTTTATCAGCCCTCCTAACAGCAAGGTTGTGCAGCAATGAACACTTTTGTGCGTGTGTGTGTGTGTGCGTGCGTGCGCCTGCCCGTGCACGTGCGTGTTCGATAGAGGAGCCGCTAGAAAGAGCAAAGGCTCCACGGCTCGTTTATAAGCACGTTTATAAGCACGTCGGTGCCCATCCTTAAATAACATGTTCATCACAATGACAATAAAAATACGCTCAATCTTATCTTCAAGCCCTACTTTCCAAACTTTCTAAAATACTCAAATGCAATGCTAACTCTGAAACATGGCATTAACTTACCTCTCTTTGTGATGCCTTTGCAGGTGTCTTACGAAATTGGATGTTGTCCCACATGTTTCGGGGAAAGTTTTGTTGCAAAAAGTTTCCTTTTAAGCGCACTGTCGATATATTTATTATGGTTTGTAAAACCAATCTGTATTATGCCGCTGCTCGCTGACATCGTGCCTGATGAATGATTGATGCTGGTTCGCGCCGCGGACGAATCATTCATTTGAACCAGTTCTTTCTTTTTAGTGAACCGGTGGAACCAGTTCAGCTGAATCGTTCCCGTTTAGCGTCTCCCGTAAACACTTAATATTATCCACAAATTAATTCAGTTGTTCACTTTCTGGCGTGCATGACAGTCCCGCGGACTTGAACCAATATACCGGAGTTATTTAGTTACAACAACAGCACACACTGAACTGAACTGCTGTGTGAAAAGAGAACTTATGAGCATGCGCAGCTCTCGTTCTAGAGTCGAGAGTCGGCAACAGTTTTCGGATCATTAGTTTTCGGATCACAAGAATAGTGCTCTATCAATGTTTTGTTTTGAAGGAGAAAATAAAACATATATCGCTGGACTCGGACGAGACCGACTAGAACATTTGCGATACCAATGACCAAGTCCGAGACAAGTCCGAGTTCAAATACCAACGAGTCCAAGACAAGTCCGAGACCATTAAAAAACGTCTCGAGTCCGGACTCGAGTAATACAGCACTACTATTAGTTTCAAACGATCTCCAAATCCATCGTTATATCCACCGTTTATATAACATCCATCACTGAAATGCCGTGAACAAACAGACACACCTAAACTTCACTATCGCAAGAGGAACGAGCTGCAGCCCATCTTGACGCAGCATAGATAATCTTCATGGTAAGCGGGTCTCGCTCATCGGTTGGCTCGTGGGCGGGCTCTTTCTTTCGCCTTGCCCTGCTTTTCTGAGAGAATGGCCAATAAAAGGACTAGGATCCCTGTGACGACACAGGGATCCAGAATTATAAAAAAACTTTCCGAAACAAGTTGGAGTGCTGGGGGAGTGTATCAAGTACAGAAATACTACGTCAAAAGTCCAACTCGTTTTTTAACAAGTTGACCATGTTAAGCATGAGAAGCCAGCACGTTTAACAGTGTAAAGAAGTCAGAATGCATGACATGGCATGATACCCGATCTTTAATATTGATGCTTTGTGTGACAAACAGCATTTGTTTGAATTAGTGGCAATGTTTTGCACACATGCAGGTGCATGCTGGCTTTCATAGAGGTAATGCTGGATCAGTAAAAACAGGTTCCCTGTAGGCTAGCTGTAAATCACTTCTATTTGTGTACTTTGTGACACTTGTACAACTTTTAAAATTGCATCTTTAGACTTCTGCACAATGTTTAAACATTTCTGTACCATACATTTGATTTGATGAAATTCAGGGCTAAACGGTTGTGCTCTGGTAGAAATAGTCATAGTTTATTGGTTTACTGATCTCCATAGTAAACTGAGTGCTCTATGCTCGGTTGCTGCAGGAACGGAAGTACAAGCTCCAGGGAGGAGCCAGTTTCTGACCCACAGTACAGCGGTGAGTACCCCGCCTCCACGGCCCCTCAAGCCAATCAGCACGTCCCTATCATGACTCTTACTCTTTGCATGATCAATGGCTGGATTTTTCTTCTCCTGTCTGTTACTTTCAAATAAAGAGACCAAACAAAATTTCTTCAGATAGTCCTCTTACATTTAGCAACTTGTTTACAGTCTCCCTGATCTCATCCTACCCACCCAAGTGCATGTGATGTAGAGTGCATGAGGGAATCTTCAGATTGTTTAATGGGCTTTGACTGTTTTGTGTCTGTGGGTATTTATCCTTCTCTGCTTCGATACAACACACAAAATCATTCAATAACGAATGTAAGAGATTTTTGAGTATGGATGCATGACTTGAGTTATCCCTTCAGGTTGAATGCCTTTTACATACACTGATTTTCTGATTAAAGCCCATTGCAAGACGGCAGTTACTAATTTCAACCAAAAAGGACATTGTCAGTCAAAATTTGGGACCGACCTTTTTGTTAGGGTCATTTAGAAGTCGCTATTGTTATATTACTGCACTGATCTAAAACAACTCTTTCCCTCTTTTCTCTTATTTAATTTTTTTAAGACTCTCCTGGTTCTGAGTTGGACAGGGATGACGTGCTCCCAGGGTCCGAAAACTCACCAATGTTCCCCAGCTTTCCCACTGATGCCGATTTAGTCAACAGCATATTGGAAGACGATTTTAGCAGCTGTGCGGATACATTTAGCCACTTTTCATCATCGGGCCTCCAAGACACTCCTCCACAAATAAATGTGGAAGACCTTTTTCCGGAAGCACTGTCACCAGACACAGATGGTAGTGATGCATTGCGAAATTTTCTAAACAGTCCAAACATGCTGAATGAAGTAAACCGTCGCTTTTTGCTGGAAGATCAAGAGAGCTTTATTTTAGATAATTTTGTGGAGGAAATTAGCTATTCGCTTGGCAATCCACTAACCCCCTGAGTTTTTGCTTTTAATTCATAACCCATGACCAGCTTATTTTAATTTACGTTCGTATATAATTCACAAATATCTGGCTCACTGAAACTATACACTTTATTGAAGCACTAGTCATGTGTTAACACCTGCTATGTAAATCGGGCATTGGGGAATTGTGAGAATCTCATGAACAACACAGATGTTTCTGTGGTGATATCTGTCAGATCATTATTTGGTAATCGCTTCACGTTGGGTCCTGATCACCCCGTCGTGGTATATTCTGCGATAAGCAGCCATCTTTACATGGTTCCACGTATTAATTGTGCATGTTTATGTTGAGTTTGTGTAATATTAAACTGACTCACAGTCCCCGGATGACCCTTTGTTAATAGTTTTGAGCACTTATGAGGGAATAACAGACCTTGGAATGTCACGACTAGCCCGTCAGAATCAAGTATTCAAGAGCGCTGTGTAATAATATAGAATTAACTCACAAGTGGAATTATTTAATTGAAGTGAATTGTAAAACACATTTGTCTCCATTTTTAACACTTAATCTATTTGTGGGAATATCCTAAACAGATGCTTGATTCTTTATTTCACAATGTTACTTTTGTAACAAGAGTAATGTTTATGATGCTACTATTGTAATCTTCTAATAGTAAGATGAGACTTTATATATCTGCAAGACATGATATTTTTCAATGAAAAACTATAGCAGTGATTTTTATTCTAGATTTACCTAAAATTACCTGTGAAATTGTAAATGTCTAGTGACAAGCAAAGTTTTCTCTTGCATTCTGTTAGAACATTAACCTCTACTTTATTTTTTTTAAAATCACTATTAGGCCCCTTTTTGTTAGTAAACATTGTGGCATGTTTTTGTGGGTGGAGCATAGGTGGAGGCAGAAAGATTCCCCTGGCCGCTTTACTAAAGCCCACCAGACCCACCAGAGCGTCTGCAGGCAAACAATAATTAAATAAATGTTTAGCAACAACAGCTAATACCGAACTTTAGAAGTGATGATATGCGGATTCATATATCAGCATTAACGATATAAACAGAGACGGGCAGGGTGGACGCAGGTATCATTATAATATTCCCAAAACGGCTCCTCAAACAATGTTAAAAGCACAGATGTGTTTATTTTATGTCACAGACACTAGCATAATACAGTAATGTACAATTCATAAACGCGAAATAATCTCTACATATCAATGGAGCAAGGTCGTTACAGCAATTTACCATGGTAAAAACAGTTAATCCTTCCAAAGCACATATAAGTAAACGATAAATAAAAAAAATTTTCGGTAGCCTACTACACATATAAATTAAATTTTATGATTACGTTAGATATTTTAGCCTACAGGATGTTTGTACATCTGCAAATGTATCATGTTTTAAAAAGGAACTGAGAAATTGCGGTTAAAAACTCATTAAAAGACATTTTAAATGCATAGAAACATTAATATGTTCATTTAGAGATGACAAGCATATGGAAATTTGTACCGCTTTGTCACATTTATGGTTTTTGGTTTCTTTATCAGCAGCTGCTCCGTTCCGTGCTTCATACGCCCTTACGTCTATACGAGCCAGCGTCGTCTTTGCACATGCGCACAATTTCCTACTTCGGTTTTCAATCTGATCAAGTGTATACATGTCCTATCAAGCGGATTACAAACGGGATAAACCACCCTTTACAATCCGACTAAAATTTCAATCAGCTTGGGCATTTTTAATCTGATTGACGTGTTTATATGGAGCGTTTTCATTCGGATTGGATTTTTAATCAGATTACATTGGTCCATGTAAACGCAGCTAATGACTGGAGAAAATCCGATTTAGTTTGAATGTGTTTGGTCAGTAACTGCCTGGGACTGTGACTGTTGTTGAAAATGTGAACTTTAACGTAAGGAACCAGATTGCCCAACCTATATACACTCGCTTAATAGACGGACGAACTGTCCGTATTACCTTCCATACCAGTTAAGTGGTCTGACATCTACACATACCACTTAAAGAAACCAAGCGTGTATAGGAAAGAGAAAATGAGAACGTATATGTCTTTAGATGCTTATATACTCACAGTGGCAAACGGTACCAAATGCAACTACTTAACACACTTGAGACATAACATGAACTTACTCACTGTTTTCTCTCCCCAAATCTACTAATGCACTTATGAAAACTGTACAAACAGCAACGGCAAACAGTTTCCTTTATGATTAGTCTCCCGTCGTTGGCTAACTGCTAACAAAGTTAGCTTATATATGCGCTAAAACGGAAAATAACTTAACTTGTTCCCCCGTTGTTGTGATTAGGTGGGCAAACATGATAATTTTTTAGACACATACCCAAACCATAATCCATACCAACAAAAGACAGGGGTTTATTTAACATTAAGTGATATAAAGTCTACAGTGAAAACGCCAGCAATTTTGATGATAATTTCTACTGGTCAGCTCATTTTGTTGTGTTTAACTATAGCTGTCGCCAGTGTTTTTGTTTGGCAATGGCAGCAGGTAACGTTATGTGTTAAAATATCAAATTGGAGACTGTATTCTGTCGATTGTGGCACGAAACAACACAACAAGATGATATTTTAAACGTTACGTGTTAAAATATCAAATTGGAGACTGTATTCTGTCGATTGTGGCACGAAACAACACAACAAGATGATATTTTAAACTCCTTATTTAGCCGAATCTGTGCTGGTTTGTATTGGCCCGCTTCCAGTTCTTTTCCCTTTGTTTTGCCTCCAGCTAGCGCCGTGACGTATTCGTGACGTCGGCCGTAAAGGGGTCTATTGGGCATATTGTTGGGAAGTACCTTAATGTGTTACTCGCAATACTCTACTTTTATTGCAAGTCAACTGGATTTTTTTATGATTAAAAAAAGCATTCGATGGCTTTTACTAAATTGCACAAGCCCAAGGAAATAGAAGTGTCAAATTTTCCTGTTTCCTGCACTAATAGCTGATTCACCATTTACAAATCATGATTGGTCAGAAACTATTTATAGCTTTGGTAAAACAGGAAGTGGTGCTTTTATTTGGGACTTCATTTATTTGCACTTTCAAAAATTAAAAAACTTAGTCAATGGTAAGGTTTTATCTCAGTTGTGGTGGTTTGTCAATCTGCTTATTTGTTCCCATAATGAAAGACTTGATTTGATCAAGGAATTTCTGTATGTGTGACCTGGAAATGTACTTTTATCCCCTCATTGACGTAGTAAAGTAATCCTTTACTACGTGAATTTTGAGTCAGAATGTATGCTTGATAATACTGCCATTGGCAGAGAATGGCGTAGAAATGCACTTCAGTGGAAATTTGAAAGCATAGAATGCTTCTGATTTCTTGCTAAATTAAATGATTTTACTTTTTTTTTCTTCATGGCTTTGTAGACATTTATTAATTTATATTCGTAGAGCATGTTTTTGTGTGTGTGTTGTTTGTTTATGTGATAACTGGATAGAATTCTATGCCATGTACTGTATATAGTCAGGCATATCTCTCTCATAATCATTTTGTTAACAGTTTGCTAAAATTAAAAAAGTTGAACCAGTCAGTATCCATTCTATTACAGTTAGCCAAAATTCACTTCATTATTTGTTTGATTTGTCACATTTCCACTATGATGTATATTCAGTTTATCTATTAATAATTTTCAAACTAATTATGGATTTGTAATCTGGAAACTCTTGTCTTTTTTTTATTAATAAAATTTATGGAAATATAGGTGTCTTCAGTAATGGTGTTTTTGGTGACATCACACTTGCTCATTTTCATCATACCCCATCGTTGCCGTCACTCATGTGCCCGTTCCTTTGTTGCGATGTTAAGAATTTTTGTACCGGTTACGCAGTCATTAACACATCTAGACTTGTGAAATGCTTGGTTTACTGGCAGCACTGCACATTTTCAGTTGTGTGTCTGTGTGTGTCAAGCACAATATGGAAACCGGATGAAGCTGCTATTTCATATTTTACAGAAGAACATAGCTGTCAAACACAAGCCAAGCATTATAGCTAATGCCATATTGTGTTTAAGTTCACTTATTTTAAGTTAAATCATTAACAGTTAATCATGCTACACAAATTATTGCTTGTAATTTTGAGATTTTGACGTAAGAAAATGTTGGCAATTTGGCAAAACATTTATTCAGCCATTCACAAAGTACAGATTGACATTCACTATCATTTGTGCACATAATATTTGAGACAAAAAAGGGCTTTATGGGCCCAGTACAAAACAGTAGGCAAATGCAATCAGAAAAGGTAAAGCAGGTATAAAACTGTATTGGAGGTTTTATGTGTGAGGTAATGAAGCTGTTATGCACATCAGCACCATTTTAAACTTCCATGTTCATTTGTATGTTACAAATATGTTTGTCACAATGTCATTATGATTCATTCCGGTTATTGCACACAATATTTCCTCTGCCTTGTAATCAATGCAAAGAGGAACTGATTCAAAGAGAAAGTTTTTGTGTATGTGCAGTATAAAGCCCTTCACATCTTTGGTAAAGCTGGAAAGAAATGCTTACACTAAAAACATAGGATTGCTTCAACCCTGTGATAGGTTCAAATATGTACAAATCCAATGTAGAGATTTAATCCAGCGGATATTCTTTACATTCTTTTTACAGAACATTCTTACAAGGCTTGATACTGTACTCTCTGTCTAATTAAAAAAAAACCTGTATCTCCATATTTCGTGATATTTTTTGTTGTTGCAATAAATCATTATTATTAATCACCCTTTATGTTTGTCACTGGTGTTTGCAAATGTCTAACCAATAAAAAGAATTTAAAAGTGCTTGTCAACTTTGACAACACAGTATGTAATCATTTAAAAATTACAGTGTTGTTTCTATTTCCTGAAAAACAACAAATTTGGACCCAAGGTTTCAGAAGGATGATATAGAAGTACTTCTACAAAAGCAAACCTATACTATTTGTCAATGTGAATAGAGACAATATCCCAGAGAATATACAATACATGTGTACATGACAAATAATAAGCTTGTAAATATGATTTAAGTTACTTCTAGATACTTTGGCTGTGCTTATCATATAAAACCTGCATCTGTCAGATATTAACGGAAATGAACTGTGATCTTGACCACACAATGAATGAAAAGTCACCATCTTCATACATCTTATATACTGTATATATTAATTTTGTAAACGGAAAGAAATTGAAAGCCTTAAAAAATTGCTTGCCGTGGTTCACAGTTCCATAGTTCAGTAGTTTGAAATCACTTTTTGCCCATTTTTCACCCATCATCTGAATCCTGTTGTGAATCGTTGAGATCTCCAAATCTTGGTCAGTGGTTGTACGGCTTTCTGTAGTAGGTCTTTATAAGCCTGATTGAACTGCCGGTTCATGGCTGCGTACAACAAGGGGTTAATGCAACTGTTTAACCAGGTAAGGTTTGCGCAGAACATGTGAATCACCTGTGGTGCACGGTTTGCCTTATCAGCCACATTCAATAACAGAAATGGCACAAAACAGCCAACAAAGCACAAGAAGACTGTGAAACACATTCGAGTCACACGTTTGAATTCACTGTCCTCTCCTGTTGTAGACGCAGGGGTTGTCTGAATTTGTACCGGAGATGGCTTCGAAGATACCTTCACCACATTTGAGACGTTTGGCGACTCTTGTGTGGTTTTGCTGACCTCAGGAACCTCAGAATTGCCTTCAAGTGCTTTGGTCTTGTGCTGTGCTGTTCCCACCGCATCATTGCTTATCTCACAGCTTTGAGTTGTTGAGGTGCCCGCGCTGATCCCACTATCATCTGTGGTACCCTCAGCTTCTGCAGGCTTACGTTTTGATGATCGTTGACTTGGCCTGTACTTAAGAAACGCCTTAGAAGCTACTCGCACCTTGCGGTAGATCAGAAAGTAGAAAAGCCCCACGAAGCCCAAGCCCAAAATGAAATAGAGGAAAAGCAGCACGGTGGTGTAAGGTCGTCCCTTAGTGCGGTGGAAACTGCAAGTGCAGACCTGCGGTGCAAACACGTAGACTGGCCAAAGTGGACTGAAACTGGCCAGACCCAGTACCCAGGATGAGACAACGAGCGCAGCCACACCACGCTGAGACAGTAACAGACGGGCGCAGCGTGATGTGCGATGAGCAACAACCAGGTAGCGACTCATAGCGATGAGACATAATGTAATAATTGACACGCTATTTGATAGGAACAGAAGGAGTCCAAACATCCGGCACCACGTGGCTCCGCCCCTCCATTGCAGGTGCAGGTATGAGTCCACGCTGACTGGCTGAAGCATAGTGCAGTAGAGGATGTCGGCAAAGGCTAGGTTTACAATAAGAACGTTGAAACGTGTCCTCAGGTTGGTGTCAGAAGCAAAGGCTAGCACTGTCAGAATATTTCCAATCGTGCCCACTATGGTGACCGCTGATCCCAACAGGACACCAAAATAACGGTAGCCCTCCACAGATGGGGAGGCACAAGAGAACGAATCATTTCTCAGAAGATCCGTGTCGTTCCACATTCTGCGAATAAATTGAAAAAAAAAGATGTGATTAAGCATTTTGGAAACTGGCCTACACTTTGTGGTCCAGATCAGCAAGTAGCAGGTTATTAGCACTCCTATATTGAGGTCAGTGACCATTACATAATAGGGCAACATGAGGTGTTACCACATCCTGTTTTTGAAATAACCTACTTCGTTTGGCCATTTCACAAATCGGACTAACTTAAATTTAAAATAAAATATAATAAATATAAAATAAGTGCTTTAAATAATTTTAAATAAGCGATTTGTCGTTTTGTAAATTAACTAATAATAGTCATTATAAAAATGCCTATATGTGCCCTCTGTACTAAATACAACACAGAGAGACCAATAACACCTGGGTTGACAATAATGTTTTTTAAAAAACATTTATATTACAATATATGACAAAAAGACATAAAATAGTACAATCATTAGGTAAAAAAGTATCAGGCAAAAGTCCTGTAACTGCAGGAAAACCAGAACATCTCACAATTTATAATACGAAACAATACAATACAATTTGTAAGCATGTTATTATAAACATCTCAATGTTAATTCAACTAGAAATTATTTATGGCATTTATCCCATCAACTAAAAGTTAAATAAAGTAAAATACAGTTTAAAGTAAGTCTGAACCACTAAAAATTAAACTTGTTAAACTTACCTTGCAGCCAAAAATCTCTAGTGTCTTTCTGCTGTGTTTCTTCTGCTATTCTCAGTTTTGGTTTGGTCTGCTTTTTATGTCATTCTTCTGTTCCCTTTTTATCCCAACGCAGTTTACCTCTGACCCTGCCTGTGTATGTTTCTTTTCTGTGTTTTATGGAAGGGACTTTTTTTGCCACGCCCCATTTCCCTCCTTCAGCCTCACTTCTGGTTCTGATATTTGGTGTGTTTAAAGTTTGCTCAGATGTGAAGTCACTGAGAGAGTTTCACAATCCTGGAAGAAATTTACACAGCATGGGTATTTTGCCAATAGACATGAAAGCAAACAGGGAAAGCCGGCGAAGAAAGAAAGGCAACTGTGTTGATTGTCTTCCTTTGATATTTAATGTTTGCTCTCTTGGATTTTTATCAATTTCAGATATGCTGGGAGTCAGTCAGTAAATGTTCTGTATCATGTTTGTCTTTTGTGCGACAGGTTGTAAAGGATAAGACTGTTCAAACCATTTTTATCAGCTTTGTTGGGACATGACAGTCACTGTTTTTTTTAATTAAAGTTTATAGCATTTATGGCACCAGAACAATATCCGTGAACACAGGAAGCTAGATCACTGAACTATACTATCAGATACAGAAAATGGTTCAGATTGAACAGCTGCAATTCAGTCTGTTTCTTAAAATAAATTAGCAGCAGTTACAAATTGTATGCAACAGTTGCAATATGTTTGAGTTGCAATTTACTTAAAGTTCCAGTGTATGAAATTTAGAGGCATCTAGCGGTGAGGTTGCGGATTTTAACCAACGGCTCACTCCACCCCTCCCTTTCGGAGCACTACGGTGGCTGACACAGGACTGAGATGTTGTCACGTTTTCGTTACTTTTCCGGAGATAAGGTATTTACGAACAGCGCTCTGTAGAGCAGTTTGTCCATTACGGGCTACTGTGGACACAACATGGTGAATTCCATGTAAGGGGACCCGCGGTGTATGTAGACAGAAATAAGTCATTCAAACGTTTCATTGTAAGGTCTTAATACATCTCTGAACACATAGTTATGAACAGCATATTATATTGCATTAGATCCTCCAAAAAATACACATTGAACCTTTAAAGAGTTTTCAGAAATTGTTTATGACACCTTTAATTGAAAAAAGGTATTCACAACATCACACTAAAGTGTTTGCAGTTCCTAAACAGTTTGACCTACAGACATCTGAAAGAATAGATGTTATAGATGTTGACAGTGTTGTTGAATTATAATATATAAAAATATATGTATTATAGACATGGGTCTATATTTTGTATTATTTTTAAATCTTACATAATAGTATAATCTTAGAAATATTAGTTTAACATTCTGATTCGGGGAAAAAAATGTTCTGTTGGTTGTATTTTGTTCAAACGTTTGTGTAACGTTAAAAAAATGAAACAGGAAGTTCTTCTGCGGACCAGTGTTGTACCAGCTTTGTTTGCGTCTTCCAAGGTGGTCTATATACATCCCAGATCAACCCAGAAAATACCACAAGTTTAACAAAGTTATTTCTTTTGAGGTTGATATAACAAAAGGTTAGGTTTCTGTAATCTTTTTTCTCTATCATGGAACATTGCTCAGTGGTCAACAGCTTATAGATTTTTTTTGCATATCTCTACTACATCTTTAATGTATATATCTACAATATAATGTATATCTCATTCTAGCTTAGCTTCAGTGCAAATGGCTGCATTCACGATACCGAAAGGTGTCATGGTTCTGCCCCATCTTGTCTTGCTTTTCTTGACCTAGTGGCAGAACCATGACAGAACCTCTTGTTTTACGCGGAGAGAGAAGTTTTGCCCACTTGGCCTTCCACATTCTCTTTCTCTCCGGTGTGGCGTCTCTGTTCCCACCATTTCGTCTCCTTAATTGCTCGTTATTGGTTTCATGCCCCACACCTGTTCCCTCTTGATTTGTCCCCTTATTTAATGCCCCTGTGTCCTCTGTCTTGTGCTGGATCATTGCATTGTTGTGTCATGTTTGTGAGTTCCTGTTCTGTAGTCAGTTTAGTTTATTGTGGTTATGTGAAGTGTTGTTTTATTTCTAGTCTAGTAAGTCGCTGTCCTCGTTGCTATGTTTTGTTATGTTCCCCAACATGGGTTTTTGTTTTGTCCTTGTTTTATTATTATTAAAGTCTTGTTTAACCCCTTACCTCCTGTCTCCACTTGGGTCCTCTGTCTCTCACCTCACCCGAGAATCATGACAGAAAGGGTCACACTTCAGTACAGGGTGCAATTCTCGCTATTAACAAACCATTAACTATGACTTTTTCCTCAATAAACTCTTCATTTGTTGCTTATTAATAGTTAGTAAGGTAATTGTTAGGTTTAGGGATTGGGTAGGATTAGGGATGTAGAGTATGGTCATGCAAAATATGTGCTAATAAACAGCCAATATGCCAATAATAGGCATGCTAATAGTTAATAGTGAGAATTGCCCCCTATACTGAAGTGTTACCAAAAGTTTTTGTTGTTATAATTTTGCTATCCTCAATTCCCTTCTTTCTCTCCCCTCTCGGAGACTGATGTCTCCAAAATTCTCCTTTCCACCCGGCCTACTACATGTCCCCTCGACCCGATCCCTTCCCACCTCCTACAGGCTATCTCTCCGTCTCTACTGCCTCAACTCGCACACATCGTAAATACCTCCATCACCACTGGTACTGTCCCCACCTCATTTAAACAAGCCCTGGTAACACCTTTACTCAAGAAACCAACACTCGACCCCTCAGTGATCAGCAACTACAGATCAATCTCACTCCTGCCTTTCCTTTCCAGGGCCCTCGAAAGGGTAGTATTTAACCAACTATCTTCCTATCTCTCACAGCACAACCTTTCTATGTCTAACATTCTACGGAGACCGCTTTCCTGTCTGTCGTTGAAAACCTACGGCAGGCAAGGGCTAAATCCTTGTCATCTGTCCTTATTTTGCTGCTGCATTTGACACTGTGAACCACCAGATCCTCCTGTCCACTCTCTCCAAACTGGGCATCTCTGGAACTGCACTCAACTGGTTCGACTCTTATCTCAAAGGCAGATCCTTTAAGGCAGTGGTCACCAACCTTTTTGAGCCTAAGATCCCCGACGTCAGAATTGTTGAAAGGCAAGATCTACCATTCAAAAAGTTGAAAATAAAAACAGCCCAGATTGAACCTCCTGCTTGAGGCCTTTTATTTAGTCTATAATTGTGGGTCTATTTGAATTACCTGAAATTCTTTGTTCCACTTTTCAGATGCAACTAAGCAAACTCTGTAACATGTAGAGTTGCCACTTTCAGTGTGCCATAATGAGGTGAAAAACACCAATTCAAACACCAGTTCAAGGACTTTAATTCATACATGACAGCTTGACATTAAAACGAGGTTTAGAATAAGTTTAACAAGACCCTAATTATTTAGGTATTTACTGTATAAAGATTTGTTCTTTATGATGCATTTATTTAGTTTACTTTTATTAAGTAAATACATCATATAGATGGAAATGTTATAAATAGGCCCTAATAATAACAACAACGTTAATTATTTATTTTAAATCATTTATCTATTTACTTTTACCCGTCTAATAATGTCTTGGTAATAAGTATCTGTTTCACAAAATAGCTAAAGGTATGGAATGGGCTATCATATTAGGCTAATTGAAAACATAAATAGGGTATCAGCAGGAGATGTCATCTCCCGCATGAGATAGTACTGGTGCAGTTTACCATCACTGACAGACCCGCGGATCATTCACTATTACAACTTTGTGAATAGACCGATGTTGTCTTTCAGACAAACTCAACATTAAAATGCGCCGCTTTCTCACCATATCCCGTTGCTCACACTCGTAAGTTACATTCGCTGAAGACAGAGAGCCGCGACTCCAGATACGCGGACAGTATGAAACCGCGGCGCTTGCTTGCGCATCCAGTGTAAAAGCACAAAAACGCCAACGAACAAGTGACATTTTTATGTCATATGAATAAACTGTTTTTAAGCGTAATGCACCGCAACAGTGCGCGAGTCTCATTTTGCGTTTGATCACTGATCACTGACATTAGAAACACTGAAGAGCGATCACGCGCAGTCGCGCATCACAATGAAATGTGATTAATGATAACGGTCGCATTAAAAACTCACGCAGGCCAGGGAATCATTATTTATACAGCCGTGAAAAGATTAATGCAGAACTTAAAAACATACAACCACTGAATGAAGAGAAACAGAGATGCGCTTGCAAAACTGGACATTGATCAGGCACAATATATTTGTCTCTCCATTTTCCTATTAGCCTACTTTCGGGGATCGACAAGTAACATCTCAAAGATCGACGGGTTGGCGACCACTGCTTTAAGGTATCCTGGAGAGGCAAGACATCCAGATCTCAATATGGTCCAATGGGGTCAAATAATTAAGGCACATGGGTTCTCATACCATTTTTATGCAGATGACACGCAGTTTATTTTTCTTTTCAGCCAGATGACCCCACCATCTCTGCCCGTGTCTCTGCCTTCTGGACATCTCTTCTTTGATGAAAGAGCATCACCTACAACTCAACCTCTCCAAGACAGAACTCCTGGTTATACCGGCCCAGCCATCAATTGAACACCACCTTACTGTTCAGCTCGGATCCTCAACTATAACACCCACCAAGTCTGCGAGGAACCTGAACCTAGAAATTCTCTACTGGCCGGCCTTCCAACAAATGCAGTCAAGCCCTTGCAAATGATCCAGAATACAGCTGCACGTCTAGTTTTCAATCAGCCTAAAATAACCCATGTAATACCCATTCTGATTTCACTTCACTGGCTGCCAGTTGCCGCCCGCATCAAATTCAAATCTCTGACACTGGCCTTCAGAATGATAACGGCAAATTCACCCATATACCTTAACTCAGTGCTCCAGGTCTACATCCCCTCCCGTCATCTTCGGTCTGAAAATGAGCGTTGACTGGTTGTTCCATCACAGCGAGGCACCAAATCGCTTGCAAAAACCTTTACTTATTCTGTTCCCCTTTGGTGGAATGAACTACCAGCCTCCATCCGAACTGCAGCATCCTTCACAAGTAAAAAAAAACAGCTCAAAACTTACCTGTTTTGCATTTATTTGACTAACCAATAACTCTGTATGTTTGTCTGTCTGTCTGTCACACAAAAAAAAAATATACAGTATATAAATATATATATACAGTGAGGGAAATAAGTATTTGATCCCCTGCTGATTTTGTAAGTTTGCCTACTTACAAACAAATGAAGGGTCTATAATTTTTATGGTGGGTTTATTTTAACTGATAGACACAGAATATTAAAAAAAATCAGGGGAAAAAAATGTTATATAAAGGTTATAAATTGATTTGCATTTCAGTCAGTGAAATAAGTATTTGATCCCCAAGCAAAACATAACTTTGTACTTTGTGGAGAAACCCTTGTTGGCAAGCACAGAGGTCAGACATTTCTGATAGTTGGTCACCAGGTTTGCACATGTGTCCGGATACATTTAGTCCACTCCTCTGTCAATCTTTAAGGTTTCTTGGCTGTCGCTCAGCAAATTGGAGTTTTAGCCTCCTTCACAGAGGTTCTATAGGACTAGGGTCTAGAGACTGGCTAGGACATTTAATGTGCTTCTCCTTAAGCCACTATTTGGTTGTCTTGGCAATATGTTTTGCGTCTTTGTCATGTTAAAGGCTCATCCATGACCCATCTTCAGTGACCTAGTTAAGGGGAGGAGGTTCTCGTCCAAGATTTTACGGTACATGGGCCCGTCCCTCAGCCCCTCAATGCGGTGAAGTCATCCTGTATACCTGTAGCAGAGAAAAAGCCCTAAAGCAGAATGTTTCCAACACTGTGCTTCTCTGTAGACATGATGTTCTTGGGCTCATAGTCAGCATTTCTCTCCCTCCAAACACAGGAGTCCATTTTGGTCTCACAGCAGTGCCAGCACTTTCGCCAAAGCCTTTTCTGAATCATTTTTATGTTCATTGTCAAACTTAAGACGAGCCAGGCGGGCCTTCTTGGGCAGGAGGACCTTGCGGGTGCTTCAGGATTTCAGTCTACTGTGGCATAGCGTGTTACCAATGTGTTACCAATGTTTTGCTTGCTAACTGTGTTCCCAACTGTCTTGAAATCATTAACAGGCTTCTTCCGTGTAGTTCTGGGCTGATCTTTAACATTTCTCATGATCATCTTTACCCCATTGGGGAAATATTGCAGGGAGCTCCAGAACAAGGGCATTTGATAGTTATTTTGTATATCTTCTATTTCCAAATAATCACACCAACAGTTGTCTCCTTCTCACCAAGCTTCTGTCTGTAGCCTATTCAAGGTTTGTGCAGGTCTCCAATCTTGTCGCTGACATCCTTTAAAACCTATTTGGTCTGGACCATGGTGTTGGAGAGGTTGAACTGGAAGATACAGATTCTGTTGGCAGGCATCTTTTATATACATAACAAGCTGATTTAGGAGTACTTTCTTAAAGTGACAGGACTAATCTGTGGTCCATATAGGCACATAACCAATCTGTGGAGCCAGAATTCTTGCTAGTTGGTAGGGGATCAAATACTTATTTCACTGACTGAAATGCAAATCAATTTATAACCTTTATATAACATTTTTTTCCCCTGATTTTTTTTAATATTCTGTGTCTATCAGTTAAAATAAACCCACCATAAAAATTATAGACCCTTCATTTGTTTGTAAGTAGGCAAACTTACAAAATCAGCAGGGGATCAAATACTTATTTCCCTCACTGTATATACATTCTTTCCTTTGCTTACTCCAGCTTTAATCATCCTAGTAGCATGGCTTTGTAAACTAACGGTACTGTTTAGCGTGTTAACAACATTTTTATATGCTCTCCTACTTGTAAGTCGCTTTGGATAAAAGCGTCTGCCAAATGAATAAATGTAAATGTAATTTACATTCATGAAAACCTGCATACTATTGCCAGATTGATAATGTAACAGTCAACTCAACTTTATTTAAAAAGCACTTTTTTCAGTAAGATTTTAAAGTTAATGCGTTGCTTAATAGGTAACCAGTGCACTGTTGATATAACACTTATAGTAGTGAATTAAAAGAGTACTATGGGCTTGAGAAACTGACACCATAGTGTCCATTAAACTGTCTTTTCATGAATGTCAACAAAACCAAGGAGCTGGATGTTGACCTCAGAAAGAGGCAGTGACTATACCACAACGAGGAGATTCTGGATCTCCCCAGTGATCCTAAAACCTTCTATATCAGGACAATAGAGAGTACCACATGTACCACAACGTGATAAAGCAACTGCTCAACAGATATATGTGACAAATAGAAATCTTGAACCTTACTGTATATTAATTTAGTGTGCCAGTAGGCGCTTATCCAAAAGGAATGTTGCCAGGGTGAAGCTGATATCCTGTGGCTTACTATGACTGAAAAATGGTTACTGTTGTAGTTACTGTTGTTTTTGTGCTTTGGCAGTAACTGATGACTGATTTTAACATTGTTTTCTATGGAAAATTATGCAAATATTCTATTCCATTCAGTAGGGGCTAACTTTTCTTTGTCTATACAGTGTAAATGTGCATCTAGTTATTATAGATGAAGAATGCTGTAGGGGCTACAGAACTTTTCCCCTATATATAAAATAGCTTAGTTCAAAGGATTCAACGAAAATACTTTGGTAAGAAAGCAGAATTAATGAGATGCTGTGGAACTGATGTATTCTGTGTATTACAATACCCATTTCCCCAATTTATTTTATATTTGTGCATACAAAAGAAAGAAATGGTGAACAATGTGCTTGCAGTAATCATGCTAAATGAAGCAAAAGTGAAATAGAAAACAGACAGAAGCTCACAATCATTAGCATATACACCCTAAAACTAGATGTTTAGAAGATCAGCTTGAATTTAGTGCAGCAGTTTTATAGAAGACTATTTATGTTACTGCTTACTTGCGTTTACAACACCCGCGAGTTCCTGAGACCATCCTGAGAGTTATCACATACCCCAAACTGCAGAGAAATAAAAACAAAGTTATATTATATAAACTTATATACACAGTATACACAACTGTTCAAAAGTTTAGGGTGATTTTGTGTTTGAAAATAGTTTTGTTGAAAAATATAACTGAGCCAACATATTCATCGTTTTTATTACAAAAGATTTTATTACAAAAATCTGATTTAAAATTTTGTTAGTCCATAGCTTTGACAAGTTCATTATGATTCTAAAATGTGGAAATATACGGTACATATTAAAAACACAGTGTGTGTGCTTGAGTGTGTTTGCGTGTATACTGAGGATTTTTTGTGGGTTGGCCTTACCACCATATTTCTGTCTGAAATCGTTGCAGCAGTTTGTCCAGCATCCGCTATTGCAGTTGCATCGATTTTGGAAGACCTCACAAAACAAGAGGTTGAGGCTACACCGAAAACACACATAAAAGCCATCAAAGAAATAAGTTTAGGATATATAAATGTGTATTTCTTTTCTTTGTAGGTGTTATTCATTACAGCGAGGTGGTCTTTCTGCTGGACCTTAGGCCTGTCGCACCTCCCACGGTACCTGTGGTGGACTGTGCATGACAGGGGCGTCCTCTTCCCTGAGGCAGGCCTAAGCCTGACCACATACCGCATGGTTTTGCTGCAGGGTCTTCAGCTGGGGACCACCGCTCATTGACGTTTCGCCCCATAACCCAGAACGTCTCCTGGTGGCGGGGCAGTGAACAGGGATGTCTCCCTGACACCCCCTGCAGCAAAACCTAGTTAGATGTTACTCCCCAAGCCTTTTCTCATCGTTTCAGCCAGAGCCAGTGGCTTGCTTTCTCCGCTTCCTCAGAGAGCTCTTTGGTGGATCTGCTCAGTGTGGCTCCCCGTAGTCCCAGGTCCTTGAGCAGGCATGATGTTGATCTGCCCACAAAGCCTCTGGCTCCCACCTCCACCGGGTACAACCTCACACTCCATCCACTTTCTCTGCACTCCGCGACCAGGTCTGCATACTTCGCCTTCTTTCTCTCGTAGGCAGCTTCCAGTCCCTCCTCCCATGGCACTGTCAGCTCGATCAGTATTGTATTAAAAGAGAGATTTTTACTCAGGCTGGCAGAAGAGAAAGAGTTTGGGGGTGCTTAAGTTGACAAATCCCAGCAAATTCTGTTTGATATAATTAGTGATCCAGCGCTGGTATTGTGACACACGGGTGTACTGTACAGTATATTTTATTATAATATGTTGTTTGTAGATGTTTGTACCTCCACTTGCAATATGTCCCCAGCCTGTGATCCAGCTGCTGGTGCCAGAAGCAAAGACACTGTTTCCGGCTGCCAGACACACAGGTCTAATATAGTTATTAAAGGTGACTGGAGAGGACAGACACAAGAGAGCGATGTCATTGTAATTGCTAGTGTTGCATGCAAAGTGAATGATGCGCCTACTGACAGTTCTAGAGACTTCATGGACAATAACTCCCTGCTGTGTTTTTTGCCCAAGAGTGGGTATGCGGACATTGAATGTAAGCAGATTTTTCCCCCCATGCTTTTAAGTGTTTCTTGCATGACAAATATAAAATGTAACGTACGTTCTTACTTTGAGAAACAGTGTGCTGCTGTCAAAACCCAGACATTGGTGATGAGAGAACATCCACAGAAATGACCCGAGGTGGAGCTGTGCAGACTGACCTGCCATGGCCATGAGCCCTCAAGATGCTTTTACATCACCCACAAACGAAAAAATCCATCTGTGCTAAGAATAAATGTACCAGTGTAGCACACGTGCGATACAGTTTTACACGTGTTTTAGACAGAGCCGCTTGTTTGGGGTACGGTATTTGTCGCGGTGCTTGTTTGTGTGATGTAAATCAATGGTGCACCGCTATTACACATGTTTTTGTGTTTAAAACATGTCTTCTATTGTCTGATGTCTACTTATGACGTTCGCGTGGTTTTTACATTCGAAAACATCAAAATCAATAAGTAATAGGCTATTTTCTACCCTGGTTTTGAGGTCGGCTGGAGAAACGCTCGGTTTTTAAGGGCGGGCCGCATAGAAGACTTGGAAGTAAACGCCCACTGCAATGATTGGATAGCTGCTTGTGTAGTTGACTTAGTTGGAGCCTTCTGTGAATTTGGTTAGACACGTAACGTTACGTAACTTGATTTTACTCAAATTTACGGACTTATTTCCCAGATGTGATGGCAAGGCTTTGCGTATAGTTTGTATAGCCTATAGTTGTATGGTGTTTAGTGATATATGACCGTACATGTCAGCATTTAAGACCTGCGAACCGGACAGAAGATCACCGCGATCGCGGGTCTCAAATGTTATAGTTTTCATGATAAATAAACAAACGGTAGACTCCCGGCCAAAATGACCCAGCACCAGAAATAATATCAAAACAGCCTCCATTATTCAAACGGTGGATAAAACCTTGAAAATGATATATGAGCCCGCCAAATCACAGAGATACCGATTACAATTATTACAAATGACTAGAGGTCCCCAGGTAATACTATCAGGGCATATCATGCGATCTCTAACAAAGCAATAGTGACGCATAGTAAATATGTTTTACTCACATAAGATTGCTGCGCCATTCCTGTCGAATCCAATATTGATGGCACAGCACTGCTTTTTAATTTTAGTCTCTCCGCAAAGACTTGTTCAAGGAATCCGCGTTGAAATGAAGCGAACAAACGCTCAATGTTTTCCCCACGTGAGCTGGAACGTCTTTAAAAATGAACTTCAACCACGCATTCCTACTGTCGGAATCCGAAGGAAGGTTAATGACTCCTTTGAACCAATTCGTTTACACAGAATGTAAGAGATCAGTGAATCGTTCAAAGCTCAGTGAACAACAAGAGAACGTAGGGTGTGAATGAGCATTGCTCATTTAGTTAGACTGGTTAGGCCTACTTATGGGCTAAAAAGTCTTATAAAAATGGCTTATATTAAAATATTAAAATTTTCAACTTTTCTGTTTGATTGAATAAATTTAATGCTTTATATAACTTATTAGTTTTCATTTCATCAATTTTTTTAGAACTTTAATATAACTGTTTTGTTAAGACACTTAAGGGGACGGTAGGCCTACACGAGCGTTGCACCACCTCCGCCTCATTTTGAGCCAGGAAAAACCCTGCAGATGTATTTTTTTCCCATGTTTATCATTTGGGAAATCATTATTATTAGTTTTTTAATTAGTGAGTATCTGCGTTTATTAAGCTTAGTTTTCCCCTGTCACTTTGACTGGGGTGAAAAGTTGTGTGCATTGATGAGGAAGAAAAATAAGGGTTGCAGTTAAGTAAAATGGCTAAATGTAAAAATGGTTAAATAAGTAAAATGGTTCACTAAATCCGCCCTGCCAGGACCTGCCGTTTGCTGAGCCTCGTGTCAATAACAGTTGTCATTTCAGTAACAAGGGCGTTTTCAGGTCTGACACTTACAGGATGTTCGCTTGAATATGATTACCTCTTATATAACAAAAGCTCGGGTTAAAATTGTGGTCCTAGTTCACTGCACCTTTAAGTTCCGGTTGCTTTCCTGCAATTCGCGGTTATGAGCGCCTGGGGAAAGGTGAGTTCTGCTCGAGCTCTTTCTAAAGAGCTTAAAATGTCTATTTTCTATCTAATATCTATTTTTGTGTTAAAAATGCAGTATAATCTTATTGAAAGGTTGTGGAACATGAAGTATGTATTTGTTTCGAGAGTGTTTGTTAACTAAGATCCGTGGCTAAAATGATCCGTTTTGATTGGCAGGTCAATGGCGAAACTGTGAAGAAAGTCCACAGATTTACTCTCTTTTTCATTAATTTTCCCTTTATTAATGCCAAGTGGAGTGAAAAAACAAAGTGAAATAAGACATAATTACACAATATTTAACAAGAAGTATTAAAAATGTTGTTTATTTTCAACAAACGAGCGCTGGATTCAGAGTGCACGTGCGGCATTGTCAAGCTAACATTTGGCCAGTTATTCCCTTTGTGAAGGGAGTTCCAAACGCATACACAAGAGACAGTAATGCGCTACACCAGGGGTGTTCAACGTTTTTCGGGGCAAGGACCCCAGATGAGAGATGCATGGAGCAGGGACCCCCTTATACTAAATGTGTAAACGGAGCTATTTAAATAGAAACAACCCTATTGTCAGAGCAATATTATGTTAAGACATTACATTAGCACTATTGTGTTATTGTTGCAAATAGGTTACTTTTCTGTGTATTATTTTTGTTTTTAATATAGATTGCTTGATTATTTTAAGGGATTTGCAGCATCAAACATTTTTATTTTACTGTGAGATGGACAATTAAACATTTATTTGAACTTCAGTTTTTATTAAGGCTTCAATGAGATGACTGACCTGGTTAATGGCACAAAGACTAGTCTAGTGGAGGTAGAGGTTGTCTCTGGATGCGAAAGAAATTAGTGCAGATTTTATGCATTTTGTTGTAAAATCAGGCCGTTTTAGTAAGTGTCACTCTTTTGTTTTCTTCCGCTTCTCTGTGTGTTGCAGAACACACCGCTATTTAATTCTGTTTTTTTTCTGCAGAGCATCATATCAGACTAAGGAGAGCAACATGATGCAACGAGTCCGCGTTATTTTAGGGGCAACTTGTTTGACGTGCACCATCAGTACTACACGGTGCGCGTTTCATTTATTTTAAACACGTATGCAGGGTTCCCACACTTTCATCAACACCAAATTCAAGGGCTTTTTCAAGCACATTTTGGTCAAATTTAAAACTGTGTTTTTGTGCCGTCTCTGGGCACTTTGGAAAAAGGAAACCATTTTTTATGATTTCTCTCTTCACAAAGGGCCATTTCAGAAGTCTGTTAACAAAGGGTACATGCAGTCACAGACATAAATAGACCCCGCATTAAAGGCTTTGGCCTGTTGCTGTTATGGGTTCAACAATGCTGCCATATTGGAGAGGACAAGACAAACAAAAGGGAGCTTCTTTGAATAAAAAGCACAATAACGTAATGTAAACGTTACATCGTTTTTTTTAATGATTTACAGTCTACGTGGAGTATAAAAATGTCTTGTCTCGAGTTACTTATAGATAGTCAGACTTAGAAAATTGTTCGTTGTTTTGAGGAATTTAGAAAATTCACACTGGTCAATTAGTGATTTGGCTTATTTTTCATAGTAACTGTGGCGACATTCCAATGCAAGTATGTGATACTGTACAGTACAGGCACCTGCTTATGATAGAATAAAGGACTGAAGCGGAGACAAGTATCACACAGAAGCGGTTTCTTTTGCGATGAAAACCGACTGGCTGTACATTATCCTGATTTTAACATGGCTACTTGACTCAAGAGCAAATTATATCATGTATTATGTATTGATTTTAAATATTTTATTAAACCATTTCTAACAAATGCAAACCTACTCAGAGGTGGACAGTAACAAAGTAAAATTTACCTGAGTACTGTACTTAAGTAGACTTTCTGAGTATCTGTACTTTACTTGAGTATTATTTTTTCTAAGTATACTTGTACTTTAACTTCACTACATTTGAAAGACAAATATCATACCTTTTACTCCACTACATTTATAAAACGGTCCAAAAGTAGAAAATGGTTTCTATGCAGCGGGTTTTCCTGTGTGCGCAATTTATCTGGCTTGCGATCTGCCAGGACCTTTTGCTGTTGCCAAGTATTTCAGTTTTTCTAAGCTCGCGGTTTTCTGACAAGCTTTCTGACCATTTGGCAGATTTTTTACGCAAATCTGGCAACTCTGGGATCTTCCCCGCTAAACTAATGTAAACGTAGGACTGCGGTCAAGCCAGCCGCGGTTTGAAAATACACGGTCAAGCCAGCCGCCGTTTAGGTTTAGATGCGCGCTTATTGAGTGGTTTACGGTAAATTACAGGAACACCGCTTGTAAAGCTTTGTTTAAATGTAGATGATCCGCGTCTCTTGTCAATAACATATTTCTTGTTTTACGTTTAGAATATCTCGTTTTTGTCGTAATTTACGCAGGTTTTTTTCTCCGAATGTTTGCATTATGATTGCTGTAACGTTATATTGTGAAACCAATGTCTCTGTCTGTATATTGTGAAAACAATGTCTCTGTCTGTATCTTAAATATGTATTATTTTAATGCCTTCTAGACCTTTGTCCTGCAAACAAAACGGTTTATGCAGTTTGCAATTATGCAATTACAGTACCCATGGATTTGAACAGGTTTAACTACAGTATGTTTTTTGAAAGCATTTTGTTTGAAAAATATTATTCCAATATAATTGACTATACAAACATTATTTCTCATAAGTAAAAAAATATGATGGTGGGTTTAAGTAGGAGCCATACCCCACTATATGCATACAATATGGACTTATTTTACTGTAGCATTTTGGAGAAATACACATTTTTCCACTTCAAATGCCTATAGAAACATTATTTCTAATAAGTAGAAAAAACTGATGGTGGGTTTCTATAGGGGCCATCCCACACTATATGCACACCATATATGGACTTATTTTACTGTAGCATTTTGGAGAAATACACATTTTTCAACTTTGAAAGCCTATAAAAACATTTTTTCTAATAAGTAGAAAAAACTGATGATGGATTTCTGTAGGGGCTATCCCACACTATATGCACACCATATACAGTATGGACTTATTTTACTGTAGCATTTTGGAGAAATACACGTTTCCAGCATTTGAAGTGGAGAAATGTGTATTGTACAGTAAAATAAGTCCATATATAGTGTGCATATAGTGTGTATTTCTCCAAAATGCTTCTATAAATAAACTCCATTTGATTTGAGTTTATTTGTAATAGCTTCTCCATAATCTCCACATTACATCCTTTATGTCCTCCCATGTCTTTAATGATGAGAAGCTGACAGTTCCAGCAAAGGTGATGCTAACACCGAGCGAGTAGAGCCATGTAAAAACAACAAACTCTGGAATAGCCTCCCCGATACTATTCGAGGGTCAGACACACTCTCCCAATTTAAATCTAGATTAAAGACACATCTTTTCAGCCAAGCTTTCACTAACACATAGCTAATGAACAGCAGCTATGCTAATTATTCTGTTTCTGCCCTCGCCTCGGGATGCCCATCCCGAGGTAGGGAGAGATTCCGCCAGGCCCAGATGAACGTCATATGCCCATCCACAACTAGAGATTACGCCAGCTACATCGGAAAATCCTGTGCCATCCTCCTGTGAGAGCCTGCGGACTGACTGACCATCCCAGCTCCATCCAAGGCAATTCCATCACCACCCAAGAAAAAGACAACCATCTGGCTGGCCCAGCTCAGACAATTCCATCCCCAACCGAGAGCAAAGACGGACTACCTGTCACATAAATGCTAAATTTACAATACTTGGTATTTAATGCTAAACTTACATCACATGACGTCAGAGGAGATCTGGCCCTCCCGGCTGAGCCTGGTTTCTCCCGAGGTTTTTTTTTCTCCATTATTCATCATTTGAGTTTGGGTTCCTCGCCACAGCAGAGCAGTGCAGTGTTGGCTTGCTCACCGGGAGACTGCATTTATTTATTTATTTATTTATTTATTCATTTATTTATTAGATATTATTTATTATAATGATCTTGCTTGGTCTATAAACACCATGCACTGTGCTGTGTTTTACCTTTCTGTGTTTTTCTTATTTGCTCCTGTAAAGCTGCTTTGGAACAATGCACATTGTGAAAAGCGCTATATAAATAAAATTGAATTGAATTGAAAAATGTGTATTTCTCCAAAACGCTACAGTAAAATAAGTCCATATATGGTGTGCATATAGTGTGGGATGGCCCCTATAGAAACCCACCATCAGTTTTTTCTACTTATTAGAAATAATGTTTCTATAGGCATTTGAAGTGGAAAAATGTGTATTTCTCCAAAACGCTACAGTAAAATAAATCCATATATGGTGTGCATATAGTGTGGGATGGCCCCTACAGAAACCCACCATCAGTTGTTTCTACTTATTAGAAATAATGTTTCTGTACTCCAGTATATAATATATTCTTATTCTTAAAATATTTTTACAAAACGCAACAAAATGCTTTCAAAAATACTGTAGCCTACCTACTTATTACCTGTTCAAATCCATGGGTACTGTATTAAAACCATGGTTTGCCTATAGTAATCAATACACAAAAAAAACATGGTTACTACACTTCTACCACAAAAATCAAGTGGTCAATTTTCGTAAGACTACAGATAATAGACAAACTATTTAACTGCATAAACCGTTTTATTTGCACGACAAAGGTCTAAAAGGTATTAAAATAATAAATAATTAAAAGTTACAGACAGAGACATTGTTTTCACAATATACAGCATTGATAATGCAAACATTCTTACAAAAAATGCATAAATTACGACAAAAACGAGATATTCTAAACTTAAGACAAGAAATATGTTATTGACGAGACACACGGATCATCTACATTTTAAAAAAAGCTTTAAAAGCGGCATTTCTGGAATATACCGTAAACCACTCAGTATGCGAGCATCAGAATCTAAACGGCAGCTGGCTTGACCGTGTATTTTCAAACCACGGCTGGCTTGACCGCAGTAACGTACGCGCTGCTACGCCGTTGATAGCGCTCTAAAAAGGCAAATAGAACAATAAAAGACGAAAAAGGCACATGTTAAAATGTGGTGTAATCATCTGTGAGTTACGATCAGTCAAAGATCGTTGAAACATTGTCATGAAAATGATCGGCATAACGGCTAAACGGTAAATAAGCATCACATACACCCTGAGCTACACGTGCATGTTAACTTCTGATCTGCTGCTATATCATTAAAAGCGATTTGGAAATTGAATGATGTTTTTACTGAAGTAACTATAGTTGAAGTATTCCTGTTGAAATAAAACAATAGAACCCTGCCCAAAATACAACATAAAATGTAATGGATTTAATGGTTATAATGGGAATTGTACTATGGATACTTGTTTATGTGACGGATTCTATTGGTGGGATGGTAAATCCTATTGGAATAAAACCCCAAACACACTACAAAGAGGAATTTTATTTAAAAATCTCATTCTAATTAAAAAATTCATTGTTTTTTTCAGCAGGGATGGTATTTGCAGTAAAACCACAGTAGCCTTTCCACAAATTGACCATTTTCTAAATATAGGAACCATACTCCAATTAATAATCTTTAGTAAAACCACAGCAACTAAAAATACCATAGTTTCATTATACTAGCTATAGTTTATGTTTGTAGTTAAATTATGGAAATACAAATGGTAATAAATCCAACAAACACATGGCTTCTACACTTTACTATTTACAAGAACCTTACTACTTACTGGTAAATTGCTGCTAAAACTGGTAAAGAGAATATACAAAATAAAAGAACACTGTACAGCCCTGCACAATATGGGTGTTCAGAGGGGCACGACCACAAACTGTGGAATTAATACAGGTATGGAACAACTTGAGGGAGAGTAAACGACAGAATTTTCATTTTTGGGTGCAGTATCCCTTTTATGATTTTCAGTTAAAATAATAAACAATTTTCAGTTGTAAGTGTTTGCTTTTGCAAGAGATGTATTAGACATTTTACATGTTGTATGAATGTTTTGTATCTAGAATTAAGAGAAAATAAGCTTAAAAATGTCCAAAAATTGTGTTTTAGCATTTTTTGTACTAGTCCCTAAAAATGTAAACAAGCATCCCTTTCTCTGACCAGGGGATTGATGTACAAACCTTGTGTACACACACAATGATTATGCAATTTTCCTGCACATAAGGATTTAAATAAAATATAAACCTATAAATTGTGAACACCCTATGGGTACTTGTGTAGATGCATAAGGATGAAATCACTTAGTTTTAAACATTCGGCCCCTGGAGGCTACATTCCACAGTAGTTGCCCAGCAGTACTGCAACACTACAAAGAACAAAATATTTGAGAATATTGAATCTACATGTTACAAGACCATGGCGATACGACTAATGACGATAAGACTTTATGGTTTCTGTCTAAAATAAGGATTTTGTATATAACAAAGCTTAATTTACAGATTTCTGGAATATTTGATTTGAACATTTTCTGCAATGTTCCTTGAATACTTATTTATCACTCTTATTTTTTAATTTATAACTTATTACAACATTTCTTATATTTTCATTGTTTCTTTGCTTATATTGTTTTACGAAAGAAAATATAAGAACTAGGTAAGTTTGTTTAAAACAAAATTGTAAATTTAATTTACAGTAAATTACTGGCAACCTGCTGCAAAACGTTTTACAGTGTAGGTTAATATTTTATTGTAATAAAGAAAAGATAGATGTTTACTTTGATGAAAGGAACAAAAATTCTCTGAAAATGTGTGTTGTTTATTTAGCCTTTGTGTGTTTACAATGTGCAGGATCTCTGTTGCTTTAGGTGATTTTCTAGTGTTATTTAAATGTTATCAGTCTGAACGATAAAGAGCATGCGCTATACTCACCCTGTGCAACCTAACAATGTAATTACATCTCCTACGACAAGAGCTTGAGGCTACACCGTAAACACCTGAAAATCATCAACCATTCTTTTTATTCTTTCACACTCTGATGCTCACCACAATGAAACAAAGGTACTAATGTGATTGGAAAAAACATGTCTGTTATAAATATATTATCCAGAAAATACTGGTTCAGGTACAGAACATATCATTATATAGATTATTGATTAATCACTTAATATTTATGCAATGACATATATTGGAGTTATGGTGTAAGAATAACCAGGTGTAACTGTTGCATTATACTAAAGGAGAGCTAACATTAGGTTCTCTTCTTGATGTTGAGAAAAGTATCTAGTTATAAAACTATCGACAATAACAGTTTCAGCACACATTTTATATAGTAGCCTAGTTACAATCACCGCAAAGCCCTCTGCAGTTTTTCTTGGTTGCTAACAGACTGTAACTGATACAGTTGGCACAATTTTCCAAACCAAATTTTCTCAAAAACAATTTTCTCAAAAAAGGACACATCTCTGAAAACATTTAACACAGTTCATTTGTTTTCAATCACATATACATTTTTTTGTGATTTCTGCAAAACTCCACACAAAAATATCCTCATTTTGCCATGTTCAGAAAACACAAACACACAATATATTGAAGTTACTGAAGTGTCACAATGTAAACTTGAATAACACATTTATCCATCAGTAAACATTCTGTAGCAACACACCAAACAGAATCGCATGATAATATAAATAGGAGCAAATGTGCTTAAGAAATTGCATCCGAGAATCATCATACAGTATAATTACAGTACACCGTAACATAACTTTATATAAGAGACATTTCACTATTCTGTATCACATGCTGTTACTGTCATCCACCTGTTAAAACTCATGTTGTAGTTATTTATCATCCCCCAGTTGGACATTTCTTGGAGGAGTTGGATACGCGTCATTCTTCCCAGAGGATGGTACTCCTCTGGTGGTACTTGGAGACTTCAACATCCACCTTGAAAAACCACAGGCTGCCGACTTCAACCTGACTGCGTCGTTTGACCTCAAGCGAGTCCCTACTTCAGCAACCCATAAGTCTGGTAATCAACTAGATCTTATCCACACATATGTTTTTCCCCTACTTTGTATGTTGCTTTGGATAAAAGCATCTGCTAAATAACTAAATGTAAATGTACACACGATACTGCTCCACTCATCACTCCCAGGTCACCACGCTGCACACGTCGGATCATTTCCTCATCACCCTTGATCTCGACCTATAACTTCTCCAGACACTACACATGCTTCCCCACTGGTCACATACCGACGCAACCTACGAACACTCTCCCACCACCCGGTCCTGTAGATTCATCCTCTACAATATTAGGAAAATTAAACCTTTCCTATCTAAGCATGCTGCAAGTTCTAGTCCAGGCTCTTGTTCTGTCCAGACTGCACTACTGCAATGCGCTACTGGCTGGACTTCCAGCTTGCACAACCAAACCTCTACAGGTGATCCAGAATGCGGCAGCAAGAGTGGTCTTCAATGAACCGAAGAGAGCGCACATCACTCCTCTCTTCATTAAGACATTGGCTGCCTATAGTCGCTCGCATCAAATTCAAGGGTCTGCTCTTGGCCTACAAGACCACCACTGGTTTGGCACCCCCTTATCTTCACTCGCTAATACAGACTTATGTACCCGCCAGATCCCTACGCTCTACAAACGAACGACGTCTTGTGGTGCCATCCCCAAAAGGTAAAAAATCTCTCACGTACCTTCTCTGGATCGGTTCCGCATTTGTGGAATGATCTGCCCGCTGCTACAAGATCAGCAGATTCTGTAGCCATCTTTAAGAATCCTCTGAAAACACATCTCTTCCGTCAGCACCTGACCAATCAGTTCTGACTTCTATCTCTTTTCTACTCTTTCAAAAAAAAAACTTAGCTTTGTATACTGTGGTAGGCTATTGCACTTATGCTTTTTGTTGTCCTAATGTTGTTCCAATTGCTTCCATTGTTTAACTCATTTGTAAGTCGCTTTGGATAAAGTGTCTGCTAAATGACTAAATGTAAATGTATCCAGCAAACAGTAGCACATGTCTGCACTTTCAAATCTGAGATTGTCAAATTTACAAATTTGTTTTTGTAGCCTTTTTTACATGTTCTGTATTTTTGAAGAACCACTTACAGTAAAGAATATCTTGTGTCAGAAGACCAAGAAACTGCTATAGTATACTTTTACGAAACAGGGTCAAAGGTGCAGATGATGCTTTATTTATTTATTTATTTATTTATGTAATTGACAGTATAGTGTTGCATACTCAGTTCATATTGTTCTTTGGTTTTTGAACTTTTCTTGTTTTCTTGTAATCTACTTCATCTATTTTCATCTAGAGTAGTGTAGCCTAATGAAGATATTTTTTCCCTAAAGGTCGTTGCATATCGCTCTATCTGCACTCTTTTATGTTGTATATTGCAATAGACACTGAGCTGTCAATTTTTCTTGAATCCCAATAAGAGGTTTTTGTTACAGTGTTTTGAATTGATCTCAGAAAAGTAATCTGTGTATTTGTAAACTTTTTTATATCATTTGAGACCAAAAGTTTGATTTTGACAGAAGAGAATACGTTTTTGACTAGAATGTTTGATTTTGACCTGGAAGTTTGAGGTTTGTACAAGTTGTTGTATAGTTCTGAGAATGTGTTTATAGTTGTGAGAAAATTGTGAATTGTTTCATTAACTGTGGGTTGGCGATTGAGAAAAACTAAGTTGCTTTGTATATAAAACGTCGCCATCTAGTGACCACAGATATGAAACGCAAGTGACGTTAGTTTTTGCTTCACTATATGTGAATTATTATTCACTAATTATGCAATTCAAAGCGTACACTACCGGTCAAAAGTTTTTGAACACTTACTCACTCACTTATTCATATTTTTTCCACATTTTAGAAAAATAGTAAAATCATCAAAACTGTAGAATAACACAAACACAAATTTTGAGGATTATGTTTCAACTAAAAATAATCTGAACAAAAAACAAAACTATAATTATAATTTAGCATCTTCAATGTATAGTCATCTTTTGCCTACAATTTGCATTAATGTTCTCATTTTCTCAAGCATCTACTTGGGGTTTTACTAGGGATGGGTTGCTCGACACCCCGTGTCGACACACGTATCGAGTTTTCGACACACTAGTGCTTCGAAACAGTGTTCCGGAGCATTGCTTGAAATGAGTCTGTCACGTGACCTGAGGAAACGAAGCTTCGTTACCTCACTGACACGTCATGCAGGGATCAAACTCAAAGCGCGTCGATTGCGCTGTCCCATAGGAATGTTATAATTATTTATTTAATTTATATAATTTTATCATTTTGTATTGCTAATTAAAGTACTATTTAAAACCATGACATGTTAATGTCTGTTGTCAAAAAGTAAATTGCAGGTTTAACACTGTTCCCAAAAAGTATAAAAGTGTTTCTTCAACCACAAACTGGTTTTCTGCTAGTAAACGCCGTCCTCTATTCTCTGCAGTTTACACGTGCAGAAGTGTGTTTGATCTTTAAATGGAGAATGCACGCAAAAGACCCCGTTCTCAAGTGTGGGAACACCTCAGTCTCGACACTGCTAATAAAGTGTCATGTCTGATATGCGAGCAAACTTTGTCTTATTCCAATAATACATCCTTAATGCTTCGTCACCTACGCTCCAAACATCCAAACGCTCTGGGCAACGATACTCAAACAACAGAGCACCAGTCTGCCCCATCTGGGGAGAGGGTAAAATACATATTAATAATAAAGAAATTTCCGTTGGGACAATAAAAACTATCTATTTCCCTCAACAAATGAGCAATAAAGTAATTAAAATGCAAGAAAAGTCACCCGTTTTGAGTTTAGATTTTCATATTCTATTCCATTTTTATTTGTTGTAATAGATTACACTATTTAAGAACACAGAGTACTTTAGTATCCATTAGTTTGGTGGGTTAATCTATTGTATTTAAGGTTTACAGGCTATGTTGGATTTAAGGCCAACACCAACCAAACACTTAAAATTGTGTCCACATTCACACTATATTATTATTTATTATATAGGCCTATATATATATATATATATATATATATATATAGATGAAGATGAAGAGTTTGGTTCCTTGTGTTAGATTGCCGCATTTTTCGAGTTATGGCTTAAACCAACTACAGTTTAATTGATATTAAGTGGAATGCACCATAAAAACATAATTTGTTAAAATTTTGAAAAACAGAAATTTAACAAATCTAATTTTGGGAGTCTTCATATATATTAAATTATTATTCATGTTACTTAAGAACTGGATGTGCTTATTTTTCTTTGTTACTTTGAGTTCTAATTCTATATATTATTAAATTATATATTAAATATACAAATAAAACTTATAATAACATTTCAATGAACAAAATATCTGAGTGACAGTTGTTGTAGGAATTTTTATTGACCACCAGATGGCGAAGTATAGCACTGTGTCAAAAGCGTCGAAGCACCGATACATTTTTTTGAAAACGCCTCATTGATTCAGAAGCTCCATTCGGCACATCCCTAGGTTTTACCCCAAGATGCTTTGTAAACAATATTAAAGCAGTTCCCATCTATTTTGTGCTCTCACTGGCTGCTCTTTTTTCATTATTTAGTCAAAGTCATCCATTTCAAAGTCATTTTTTTAATCAATTAAATTTGATTGGTTTATAATGAAAAAAGTTTATTTTGCACAATTATACTTGCACCAATTGCAGACATTTAAGAATACACCTTCAGATGAAAACCTTTTTAAGACAATGAGAAACATTTAATTCAAATGTTCAAAAACCTTTGACCGTTAGTGTATGTTTGTCAGCTGTGACACGTCATGATTAACCTTTCAAGTTTCCAGATTTTATCAACATATTTAGCAGACCTTTAATATAAAGCGACTTAAACGAAGTGATTCACCCTAGCAGCCTACAAACATGTTGTTGAGCTTGTGAAATACATATATTTTTTAAGTATAAGGTCTTTTTTTTTGGTATCTTTTTTTGTTGTCTTTTAATGACTTTGACAGATTGTTACAATTTTAGACCGTAGGCTGATGCTGCGAGGCCGGGGGAAATAGTTAGGCAACAGAAACTGAGCGTTGAAATTTATTGGTTACAAATGGTAATGAACATTTTTTATTGTATTTGAAGCCTCGCCATGTTTTTCACTTGTCATGACTAATATGTTTTACTTGAAAGGAATGAACAAATTTTAAATGATGATGAAGTAGGTCATACTTTTGTGTTAAACACATTCCTGACCGAAACTGTGCTTAAAGAACTGGCACAATATAAAGAGTAGGCCAACTATAAAATTAAATTCCGTAATATAAGTATTAATATTGATATTATTACTTTGAGGTATTCTCTTATCTGAAATTCAAAGGGTTTATATATTTTTTATGTAATATAACTGCTCCATTGCAGAAGCCATTGTAAAAGATGTATTGTATTAAATTCAATATTATGACCCAGTCTTTCTCATAATGATGTCTTAATGCTCTAGTTACTTATGACACAAAATTTGGACCTATTTCTCAAAAGGGTTAGGCATATTTTGAAACAATGGGAGTTAGAAAATTCCTCCCCCTCCCTAAAATTTCAGGAAAACCAACATTGTTTATTATTATATTCTTTTATTGATTTGTACAACATTTGACCAATATTACATGAAATCATGAACATGAATTTACAATACCTTATAATGAAAAAGAAAAACTAAAGAAAAAAAAGGAGGCGATTTCAACCATTGTCTTCGATGAATGGTAATATTCAAGAGGTTTTGTCCTGGTGAGCAGGCATACTAATGTTTGCCTGTAAACAGCTAGCATTTATATTACAGTTTTTTTTACGGTTCCCATTCACTGAGAGACAGAAGTGCTACCAGCACTTATGAGCCATTTAGTGCCACAAACTTTCTATTGGTCTCCAGTCTTTTGGTGCTCAGACAGAAGAGAGGAGGTAAAGAGCATGTCTCACATTCTTTCTCTTTCTTACGGGTACATCTGTCATCCATCGACTACATTTTAGGATTGACCTGGCTTGAGGTATTGAAGGTAGAGGAACTAGGTTTTCGCATGAGGTACGGTTTGAGTATGTGTGTTTTGCAGAGCACAAAAGATGACATATTACTACCTTTCAAAAAAGAGAAAGAGCGAGGTCATGCTCTGTCATGGTTATGTTAATTTGTGTAAATATTTTTGTGGAGCAGCAAAATCCAACCGAGCAGTCAGAACGAAAGGGGGAGGGGCCTGTGGAGGGGCCAACCAATCCCAGCAGCAACTGAACACTGTCAATCATGGAAGCGACTTAAACAGCTCAGCTTTGTTTGTGAATGAGCATGTATACGAGTTTGTCTGTAAATCTGTGCATGAAAATGTTGAAGAAAGCTACGGATACAAATACTGTACACAAAGATAATAACAGTTAAAAAAACTGTTAAGGCGTCTGTTGTTGTTAAGTGAGATTCATACATGAGGTACTGCGTTGTCCATGTGAGCCACTGCACAGCAATAAATACAAACATGAATCATAAAAAAATACAAATCAAATGTGTCTGTTCCCCAGAGAGGTAGTTTGTTATGGTTACATTTTGGACTCAGAAAAGAGACCAACATCATTTTCATCACTGTCTTCCTCACGTCTCGCCCTATTCGTAATTTAAAATGCAATTCGTGCATTCGTTTACACCAGTGTTTTCCAACCCTGGTCCTCGGGGCACACCTTCCAGAATGTTTTAGTTCTCTCCCTATATGAAACCCCTGATTGATGAGTTGAATCAGGTGTTTTATATAGGGAGCGATCTAAAACATTCTGGAAGGTGTGCCCCGAGGACCAGGGTTGGGAAACACTAGTTTACACGTTACATGCCGTCTTGGTTCGTCTGATATGTGTTTATGCCGAGTGTTGCAGGGATATCATCTTTTAACAGTAAATCAGTACAAAACAAGTCGTGTATGATTACTACATTACTGAAGACTGGAAGATTGAATTGTTTTCCAGTTTAATATTCAATCAACGCCCTCATTCCACAAAGAACTGAGCAGCTTAGTATAGAGAAAAGGCATGAAGACAACAAAATAGACAGTCAAAGAGCGAAAAAAGGTGAAAGTTAGGATATATATCCTACACTGGGCAGAAAGTTAGCATTCAACTTGCTTTCCTATAGTTTGCATATCCACGCATAGATACGTAACCTCTGCCCTGTGCCACCACCTGTACACTAATACCATAATATCAAAACTAGTCTACAAGAAAATATCTTAATCTTTTACATTTTTAAAGTAATACTCAAACCTTCCATATCATTACATTTTAAGTGCCATGACTAAGTTATTTATTAGTAATAAGTGTGTACTGAGGAAATTACTTTCTTCACACCTCACTCCTTCACACACACACCCGCCCACCCACACAATCCATCTCAGACTGGGCCAAATATACAATGCCCGGTCATATATGAATATACTTGGTGTAAAGATAAATGCTATACATCTCGTTCGATTTATAAATGCTCACAACCACTGGCACACGCACCGGACTCGCTCTACTGAGCGAGAGCGGTTTCCAGGTAGTTAAATTCAGCCTACGTGATCAATAAATCATCAACCCGGTTCCAAGATGAATCTCAAAGCTAAAGACAATCTTCATTTTCTATGATTAACTCCCATACCACAGAAAAGTTTTTCTAATGACCCTGAGCCCTGACAGAGAAGTAGATCAGATTCATACAAATTAGAAAATTCAGCCCTCTAATTTGACTCCAGAGGCCTTGACTTCAGTCCCACAAATATCACGTACAGCTATTATACACAGTGAAGTAAAGGACATCGCTCCCTAGAAACACCCCAGACCGAAAAACTAAGCGCACTTTAAATGCATAAGGTAAAGATAAATTACAATTACCAATGAACAGCTAACAATAACACTGTAAAAAAAATCCCATTAAAAAAACTCACATTTTCTGGCAGCTGGAGCGCCAGAAATAAACCATAAAAAAATATTTTTTCCTGTAAAATTTAATTTTCCCAGTTTTTTTTTTGTGTGCAAATTTGCAGTCTTTTTTTGTAATTTTACCGTTTTTTATAGTATTTTCAAAAATAAACTTGAACAAAAAAATCCTGTAAAAAAGGAAACATCTCCGGCAGCTGGGGTGCCAGTTTATCTTTAAATTTTAAATTTTCTTTAAATTTGTGGTCTTTTTCTGTAATTTTACGTTTATACGTGGAAAAACTAAAAATTCTGTAAAATTATAGTTTTTTTTACAGTGAAGACAGATGTAAACAGTGAAAGCAGATGTGTTTCAACACGGGCAGTGGCTATTGTGAGATTAATACCGTTGCCAAGACATGGCCGAAATGGCATCATGCGAGTCTAAATATTGTGTTTAGGTCAGTGGTTCTCAAACTGGGGGGGGCCCGAGATGGATCCAGGGGGCCACAGATTTTGTGGCATTTAATGAAATATAGATTTTTATCATAGCTTTTATGCAATCAATCATAAAAATAAGACCATGCACCATAAGTATCGATGTTCCAGTATTGTATATGAACATGTTTCTGGTTTTATTAAATTTCTATGTTTATGAATATTTATTTGGGGGGGGGGCGTGAAGCGATGCACTCTACACAAATGGGGCCCTACAACGAAAAAGTTTGAGAACCACTTGTTAAGGTTATAACAGCCAGCCTAAGAAATGAACGTTCTGAGCTGTGTTATACAGTACTTAATTGATGCTTTAAAGAACCAGCCTGTGGCAACAGGTACCATGTAACATGTAACACTGTAGTTACAGATGATAATAAATTCTCACACACTGCTATTAAAGAAACCTTAAAAAACGAAGAGAAAGCGAATCTGATAAGAGTGACTTATTTTCTCAGTCAGTCGAGCTTCCTCGATTGTGTGGCGCACACAAACATTGTTGTGTAGCTGAACAGTTATCTCACAACAGGTCTGGTTCACATTTCACCCCCAATATCAAAAAAGTAGATTTTACCATTCAGAAAATAACATTCTTGCATTATATATATATTTTTTTCATATTGAAGTGAAATGTGTCCAAGACATTTTATGTGTTTATTCTATTGTATCTTTATCAATCCGTTTACTGAAGTGAAGCAGCAGATAAAATAAAAATCTAAATCAATATAAATGATAAATAGCATTCAGTCTTTCTCAGAAAGGTCATGATTGAGAAAAGTCTGTCCAGGAGAAAAATAAATAATGGAATGCAAGAGAGAGAACGCACTAGAAAAACTATAGAACGGAAAAGGTGAACACATATAGGACTATATATGATTTACAACAATTTAAAGTTTGGAGGTAAAGCTCTCAGTTTCATTATAAACAATGAATGAATCCAATTCCTATACGTTTGATTTAACACACACTTACTGTAGTACTTGATGTTCATCATAACATTTTCATTATAACTTGCCAGGGCTGCAGGTCTCCCTCTGTAAGCTTATATCAAATTGTATTTACACCTATTCAAGAAAGTAAGAATATAGTTACTAATATTTACAGGTTAGCTGTGTGATGAGTGCTATTGCAGCACTGGCCACTTGCGCAGGCATTGGGGTAATTGACCAATCACAGCACAGGCAAATAACAGTAGAGAAGACGGCCATTGGTTCAGCAGCAGTGGTTCCCAACCTGGGGTCCTCCTCAGCCCCCTATATGCTTTGAGGTCAGACATACAGTAGATGCCTAATAGGTTTATACAGATATATGTTATCATATGCTATCAATGTCATGATAATGCAGTCAAGACACTTGTTTCATTGAATTATTTTAATAATTTAAAATATACATTAGCAACATTTCAGATTTGTTGTAAATTTACGGGGGGGCTCGAAGGAAAATGTTGGGAACCACTGTATTACAGCCCTGGATGCAGAGAAGAGCAGGCGGAGCTGCCGTGTAATTGGTTAAGTGGCTAGCTAAGGAGTGAGTTAGAACTATGTGCTTGCATTAGTACTTTCAACCCTGTGCATTTAAAGGCAAGGAGGTGAAGAGACAGGAGAGATCAGCAGAGGTGGACAGCGCTATTGGGGAAGCGTGCAGACGTTTAGACCAGGATCAAACACACGTACACACTCATCCTGTAAAGGGCTACACATGCAGTGTAATACTGTTGGCTATTGAAAATACAATTAGATACACTATATTTACTTGCCAGAGTGAAAAAAACACCATGACCACATTACATTCAGAAAACTGAATATCTACGGTGCTCCCTAGAGAAAACGGTAAAGTAGGCCCACATTGAATTTGTGACCTCAACAGAAAAATTGGCCATCCTCTATTTACAAAGTTCTGCACTTTTCTACGGGCATTATTGTCTTTAAAATAATTTGGCTAATTTGAGTCATACGCGCTTAGTGCTCTATTTAACACAATTATAATGTTTAAAGCCATCGGAGACTTTCCCCCAAAAGTGTGAAATAAACCAGCACGTTCCATCTAGGCCTAATATGAGGAAAACGCTCACACACACGCACACACCCTCAAGCACTCACAAATGTCGTCCTGAAAACTCTGTATGTATGTTTTAAGGTGATTGTCCGTACATTCACTCCACCCTCACCGCACCCCTTTTGAGTCACGCCTTCTGACCCGTTCATCTTGAACCAACTCGGGCGCAGCTGCTAGGTGACCTGTCCGCCGAAGACTTCCAGCACGAGGGGCGTCAGCTGCATGCTGTGTTCGGGCTGGAATGAGAGGGAGCGGTACTGTTTTGAGTGTTCTTCGTTGAGGCTGCGGAGGTCTGCCAGTTTTTGTATCATCTTAGCGTAGACCAGATGGCCCCCCGAATGATGTGCACGGATGTATGCCTGCAGAACTTCAGACAGTTTGTCCTGCAGCGCTTCCACTCGCTCGTGGTCCTGCACTCCAGGTCGGTCTACGATCACACAAACACAGGCGAAATTAGATTACCGGCCACCACACGAGTCTGTGACACGTACTGCGGGCGGAGCACGTGTGCAGAGCAGGATGGAATGGAAGTTGATGTTAACATCCGCTCCAACGCGTTTACTGATTAATGTTAGTATTTCAGTAAGCATGCAACTTTTTTCCAAACGCGGTTTATTTTTTCCAGATGTGACTGTGTTGAAGGAACGTAACAGTGGATTGTTTGCTGTAGACTAAATGTGGAGGGGGAATTGGAAAACCCAAGGTGGAGCTGAAGGGGAGCGATTTAAAATAAATCAAATTGCACTTTATTCCTATTGAGCTAACAACATAACTACAGACTAAATCCCAGTGGGGACAAATAAGAAACGAGTGAAAAATATTGAAATGGAGAACAGTTTAAAATCATAATACACAAAACATAAAGAATCACAATAACTGTATAGTAACTAAGCTTCAGCTATAATATTTTTAATCCTTGCTGTACAGAGAGTAGATGGTGACCTGGAGACAGCAGGCAGATAGCCATCAGCAGCACATGTTCCTCCTCTTGTAGGTTGAGCTTTTTCAATCCCACCTGAAATTTCACCAGAGGCTCCAGCAGCTCCAGAGTGTGTCCAGCTGTAAATCCCAGACATACAGAAAAACAAGATGTTTTCATTACTCATAATTGACAGAGAAGCCATTCATTTTTGTAAAAAAAAAAAAAAAAAAAACATCTCTGTGCGTATGTGTGAGAGTGAAATAACTTTTATTTAGGACTTTTTTTAACCTGTTAGCTGTCGGTCCCCTTTTTTGAGGGTTGGGCTAAAAAGTGATTTCAACTTTTAAATTAGTGTAACTCTGGAATGCTTTGGTCTAGAGACCTAATCTTGATCTTGTTTTAAAGAAGAGATTCTATACTTTATTGTAAAAGTAGTCTGGAGTTGAAAAATGAAATTAAAAAATAGTTATAGCAGTTAAATTGTACATTAATAATAATAAAATAATCAATAAACATTGTTTTATTTGACTAAAAAATCTAAAAAAAAAAAAGTTTCTTCAAAAAAAAACACCAGAAAATTAAAGACATACTTCTAAACAAGTTTTGTGTCAAATTTCAAGCTGATATCACAAAAAATGTGGTTTCTGGGATAATTTGAATCGTAACACCAACAACTGCCACTAGGTGGCATATAGGCTCCAATGGTTTACTGCATACAAATTAATAAATTTCATCATTATTTATAAGGACATTCTTGGAGCTTTCCAATGAAATAGAAGTTTTTTAGATTTATTTTTTAATTTACAATAAAATATGATTATGAATATGTAATTTTTATAATGGTACCCAATGGGCCCAGTGACATTTTAGAATTTTTTTTACTCAAGCTTTTACTAAGTGATTTCTATTGCAAAACAATTCTGAAATATAAAATCTACATGCTTAGAGCTTTCCAATGATATATAGTTTGTCAGGATTAAAATGGAATTATATTGCATAACTTCAGTGTTCCACTGAAACGGTGACATTTAGCAGCATTTAATAGTGTTTATGCTCACTCTTGTTATAAATGAATAAATTACTACTCCTACATAATTTATTTTTGTAAAACACTGGTCAAATATGTATTCTAGAGTCTTAGACCTTTCCAATGATATATAGTTTGTCATGATTAGATTTAGATTTAGTTGTGAAAATTGAAGTAAACCTAGGTGTTCCAACAGTGCAACGGTGACAGTAAAAGGGTGCATAACGTGTATAACTCCTGTACTAATTGCAAAAAACTAAATAAACAAAATTGCAAAAAATAATGAATGTATAACAAATGAAGGTGTTTTGAAAATCACTGGTTCCCCAACAACATTGAGGCCCATTGAAATCCACTGCATGGACACAAAACCACTGAGACATTTCTCGAAATATCTTCTTTTGTGCTCCACAGAAGAAAGAGCCATTTACAGGTTTTGAATGACACGGCGGTAAATAAACGATGACAAAAAAAACAATTTTTGGTTGAACTAACCCTTTAAAGCAGGGGTCTTCAACGTTTTTCGGGAGTTTAGAACGTCTTTTGGAGTTTAGAACACGCTTATGAGCCATGCCTCACCAAAAAGAGCTTTCAGAGGATAAAGCTGGCAAGGGTTACAAAGTTATTTCAATGACTTTAGAAATTCACCAGTCTACAGTTAGGCAAACAATCTACAAATGGAGACACTTTGGGACTGTTGCTACTCTACCAAGAAGTTGACCCTAACCCAGTCAAAATGACACCAAGAGCACAACGAAGACTCATCAATGAGGTAAAGAAACAACCCCGAATGACAGCCAAAGATTTGAAGGCATCATTGGAACTTGCTAACATCTCTGTTCATGAGTCTACAATACGTAAAACACTGAACAAGCAGTTTATGAAGGCATACACGGTGCACGTTTCATTGATTTTAAACATGTATAATAGTTTTGTCAGAGTTTACAATGCAGAAGCGGTGTGGTGTCAATTGCCTGTCAAATTAGCGATTTACAGCTTTAACAAATTTGAACAGAAGTTCAGAACTCCCGGTTGAAGATCCATTTGTTTTTAAAGGGATAGTTCACCAAAAAATGAAAATTCTGTCATGAATTGCTCACTCTCTAGTTGTTCCAAACCTGTATAAATTTCTTTGCTTGGTTGTAAGGGGTGGGAATCTTAAGGCACTTAACGATCCGATTCTGGGAGTAACGATTCGATTCCCAAAACGATTCTGAACATACATTTTTGGTAATTAATTATCCTGCTGTGCAAATACATTACACTTTAGATTTTAACCAAAATTAGAGTTATATGCTTTTCTCACTGAAATAACAACGTGAGGGCAAACTGTATTGTGGCTCAAGTACCTGTAACATCGTGCAAAATCCTTGGTTGTCCTCAACGGAGTAAAGGCGCAAATCTTTGGCGATAAAACCCACCACTGACCGGGTAATTCGCTTCGCCTTTTCAGAATTCGGTGGAAGTTTTGCTACTTGCTCGAGGGTCCTTTGACTGTTACCGGGAGTGTGCGTGATTGGAACAGAATGCTGTTTCTCCAGCTCTGAGTGGAACCGCGTAATATGTTTCTTCATATTAGTCGTGTTCCCGAAATATTTGAATTTGGTGCCACAGACTTTGCACACAGTATGGCTTTTATCAACGACACCTTTTTCATTGTCTTCACAAAATCCAAAATGTTGCCACACAGTCGATTTCAAATTTGACGAAGCAGGTCGTAGGTTGTCCATTTTGTCTAAAACAAAGCCGTTCGTCTATCAACGGGTGTGGCAAGGGGGGTGTGATTTAGCAAGGTCTGCAGCGGGAGAGAAGGCTGAGAGAAGAGTGGTGAGTAAATGGGGTGCGAAGTGCAAATGATGATCAGCTGTCCTCTATTCCAGTGATTGGTGTGGGGATGCATATAAACAGCTCGGAGACAGGAGCCGGGTGTGTGAGAGCCAGCAGAGTCTACGAGAGAGAGAGAGAGACAGAGACAGAGCCAGTAAGAGGACTGCTTCACGAGAGGATCGTCAGCTCCAGTGGAATACGGAGGCTGGAAACAGAGACGCGCAGCGTCAGCATTAGACTGAGTTATTATTTTGTGAATAAACATTTCTTCTCTCCAGTAGACAACCTGACCCCGATCTCTTCCTTCTCACCTACACGAACTTTACTACAGTGGTGCCGAAACCCGGGAGAAGGAAGTAGGAAGCCGTGGCCAGATGCAAGCTCCGCCGGCAACCCCGTTTGCGGACGTCATCTCGTCCCTCGCGGTCCTCCACCGCGAGCAACACCAGGCGCTTCTGCAGCTGAGGGCAGACCAGGAGGCCCGCTTCCAGGCTATCCTCCAGGCCCAGAAAGAGGACCGCGAGGCGTTCCGGAGCTGGGTGGACCGGGAGGTTCAGGCTGGGGGCCGTACGGAAGTGGCATCGGGTTCCCACCTGTGGCTGACAAAGATGGGACCCCAGGATGAGCCGGAGGCGTTCCTCGGCCTTTTTGAGAAAGCTGCTGAGTCCAGCGGTTGGCCGAGGGACAGGTGGGCAATCCGGCTCCTCCCCCTCTTGTCCGGAGAGTCACAGGTGGCGGCGCAACAGCTGGCCCCAGAGAGCCTCCTGGTTTACGATGAGCTGAGGAGGGCCATTCTACAGCGGGTCGGCCGGAGCCCAGAGGAGCATCGCCAGCGTTTCCGGACGCTGGGCTTGGCAGAAACCGGTCGACCCTTCGCCCTCGCTCAGCAGCTCCGGGACTCGTGCCGCAGATGGCTGAGGGTCGAGGAAGGCGACGTGGAGAAGATCGTCGACCGGGTGGTGCTGGAGCAGTTTGCCACCCGTCTTCCCCGGCAGACAGCTGCGTGGGTCCAGTGCCACCGGCCGTCGTCGCTGGACTCGGCCATCCAGCTGGCGGAGGACCATTTGGTCACGTGCCCCGGGGTCGGGGAGGCAATTCCATCGGCCTCGCTCTCACACACCCCCACACCTCCTCCAAGTCGACCAGTGCCGGCTCCTCGAGCCCGGCCACCGGGTCCACCGCGGTTCCCGCCTCGGGGGCGAGGCGGGACTGTTCCTCGGCCCGATGATGGGTCCAGCGGGATGCAGGGACGCACCGGTGGATCGGCGCTGGAGGAACACCACCCCATGTCTCCGTCCTCCCCACACCAAGCACCGCCCCCATTTTCTGCCGCCCGGGCGGCGGGTAGGTCTGGGCCGGCCTGTTGGCGCTGCGGGGATCCGGACCATTTTCTCGACCGATGTCCCATGATGGATGTGGGGTTAATGGTTCGGGTCCCGGACGCGCCTCAGGCTGCCCCCGGTCAGGCTGGCGAGTACCAGATACCAGTGAGTATTGGGGGGGGTACCTATCGGGCTCTGGTGGATTCCGGTTGCAACCAGACCTCGATCCACCAAAGCCTGATTCGATCCGTGGCATGGGATAAAGGCCGCGCGGTTAAGGTACGGTGTGTGCACGGGGATGTGGTTCAATATCCCCTCATGTCGATGCTGATAAAATTTAAAGGGAAAAAGCATAGAGTTGAGGTGGCCGTTAATCCGCACCTCCGACATCCGTTAATTCTAGGGACGAATTGGCCTGCTTTTCCAGAATTATTAAGGGTTTTATGCACGGATGTTGCTTGGGGAAAGGGAAACCGGGGAAGGCGAGGGCTCGTGCAGGCGGGCAGTACAGAACCCGGCTCGCAGGGGTCTGGCTCCGGGGGAGGAGAAAGCGGGATCGAGAGGCTGATCCTCTCGGACCGCGATGACTTTCCCCTGGAGCAGGCCCAGGACGAGACCTTAAAACGGGCTTTTGAGCATGTCTCGTCCATTGACGGGCAGCCGGTGCAGCCTGCCCGACCTCTCGCCTACCCCTATTTTGCACTTCGGAACAATCGGTTATATCGAGTGGCCCAAGACGCTCAGACCAAAGAGGATATAACCCAATTATTAGTTCCAAAGAGCCGCCGGGAAATGCTTTTTCAGGCGGCTCATTGTAATCCAATGGCAGGACATCTGGGGCAAACTAACACATTAAATCGTCTCATGGCCCGGTTTTTTTGGCCGGGCATTCACGACAATGTGCGCAGGTGGTGCGCGTCTTGCCGTGAATGTCAGTTGGTGAATCCACCGGCCACACCAAAAGCGCCATTGCGCCCTCTTCCGTTGATGCAGGTCCCCTTCGAACGAATTGGGATGGACCTCATCGGGCCATTAGAACGATCAGCACGGGGACATCGGTTTGCTTTAGTCATAGTGGACTATGCAACCCGATATCCCGAGGCAGTAGCCTTGCGCAACATTTCGGCAAAGTGTGTTGCGGAGGCTCTGTTTCGTATCATCTCCCGGGTGGGGATCCCCCGCGAGGTCCTCACGGATCAAGGCACGGCGTTCATGTCACGCACACTGCGCGAGCTATACGAATTATTGGGCATTAAATCGATCCGGACCAGCGTCTTTCACCCACAAACAGACGGCCTGGTGGAGCGGTTTAATCGCACATTAAAGACCATGATTCGTAAGTTCGTACACGAGGACGCCAAAAATTGGGATAAGTGGTTGGAACCCCTATTGTTCGCGGTACGGGAGGTCCCGCAAGCCTCCACAGGGTTTTCCCCGTTTGAACTTCTTTACGGGCGGCAACCTCGAGGGGTGCTGGACGTATTGAAGGAAACCTGGGAGGACGGGCCGTCCACGAGCAAAAATGAAATTCAGTATGTCATGGACCTGAGAACAAAACTCCATACACTGGGGCGGCTATCTATGGAGAATTTGTTACAGGCCCAGGACAAGCAAAGCCGCGGGTATAATAGGGGAACCAACTTGCGAAAATTCACTCCGGGAGAGAAGGTACTTGTATTACTCCCTACTTCCAGTTCAAAATTACTTGCAAAGTGGCAAGGACCCTTTGAGGTTACACGGCAGGTAGGGGATCTCGATTATGAGGTCGTACGAACAGACAGGCGGGGAGCACGGCAAATTTACCACCTCAACCTCCTAAAAAAATGGAGTGAGGAGGAGTCCGTGATGTTGGCGACGGTGGTAACGGGAGAGGATGATCTCGGGCCGGAGGCGAATGTTAAACATCAATCTCTCGCCCTGGCCCCGGGGGGAGATCACCTCTCACCCTCGCAGCTCACGGATGTGGCCCGCCTGCAGGCGGAATTTGCGGATGTGTTCTCCCCCCTGCCTGGTCGCACGAACCTTATTCAGCACCACATTGAGACCGAGCCTGGGGTAGTGGTACGAAGTAGACCCTACCGGTTACCTGAACACAAAAAAAAGGTGGTTCAGGGGGAATTAGACGCGATGTTGAAGTTGGGGGTAATAGAAGAGTCTAACAGTGACTGGGCGAGCCCGATAGTTTTAGTCCCTAAAACGGACGGCTCGATACGGTTCTGTGTAGACTATCGCAAGGTGAATGCCGTGTCGAAATTTGACGCGTATCCCATGCCAAGGATTGACGAGTTGTTAGATCGGCTAGGCACCGCTCGGTTTTTTTCGACACTGGATTTGACGAAGGGATACTGGCAGATCCCCCTTTCCCCAGTGTCTAAAGAGAAGACAGCCTTTACCACGCCGTTCGGATTGCACCAATTTGTCACCCTTCCGTTCGGTTTGTTCGGAGCTCCGGCCACCTTCCAGCGCCTCATGGACCGCATCCTCCGGCCACATGCAACATATGCGGCTGCCTATCTCGATGATATTATCATCTACAGCAACGATTGGCAGTGGCATATGGAGCACCTGAGGGCGGTCCTGGGGACGCTGAGGGAGACCGGGCTCACGGCCAACCCGAAGAAGGGTGCGGTTGGGCAGGTGGAGGTCAGGTATCTGGGCTTCCACTTGGGTCATGGGCAGGTGGGCTCACGGCCAACCCGAAGAAGTGTGCGGTTGGGCGGGTGGAGGTCAGGTATCTGGGCTTCCACTTGGGTCATGGGCAGGTGCGTCCCCAAATTAACAAGACGGCAGCGGTTGCGACCTGCCCGAGGCCTAAGACCAAAAAGGAGGTGAGACAGTTTCTGGGGCTGGCGGGATATTACAGGAGGTTTGTGCCCAATTATTCGGAGCTTGCCAGCCCGCTGACTGATCTCACTAAAAAGGAGGCACCAGATCCGGTCCAGTGGACGGAGCGGTGCCAGCAGGCTTTTACCCAAGTTAAGGCTGCCCTGTGCGGCGGGCCGCTCCTACACTCGCCTAATTTTTCTCTTCCCTTTTTTCTGCAGACCGACGCGTCAGACAGAGGGCTGGGGGCTGTCCTGTCCCAGGAGATGGGGGGAGAGGAACGGCCGGTGCTGTATATCAGCCGCAAGCTCTCAAAGAGGGAGGCGAAGTACAGCACCATCGAGAAAGAGTGTCTGGCGATCCGGTGGGCCTTTCTCACCCTCCGGTATTATCTCCTGGGGCGGGAATTCACCCTCTGGTCGGATCACGCTCCCCTCCAATGGCTCCACCTTATGAAAGATACCAACACGCGGATCACCCGTTGGTATCTGGCTTTACAGCCGTTTAAATTTAAGGTGATCCACAGGCCGGGGGCACAGATGGCTGTGGCCGACTTCCTCTCCAGGCGAAGGGGGAGGCTGCAGGCCGGAGGGCTCCCCGGCCTGAGTCGGGCGGTGGGGGTATGTGGCAAGGGGGGTGTGATTTAGCAAGGTCTGCAGCGGGAGAGAAGGCTGAGAGAAGAGTGGTGAGTAAATGGGGTGCGAAGTGCAAATGATGATCAGCTGTCCTCTATTCCAGTGATTGGTGTGGGGATGCATATAAACAGCTCGGAGACAGGAGCCGGGTGTGTGAGAGCCAGCAGAGTCTACTGCGGAGACAGAGCGAGAGAGAGAAAGCCTGAGAGAGGAGTGCTTCACGAGAGGATCGTCAGCTCCAGTGGAATACGGAGGCTGGAAACAGAGACGCGCAGCGTCAGCATTGAACTGTGATATATTTTTGTTAATAAACCGTACTTCTCCTCTGCAGTAGTCAACCTGTCCCCGATCTCTTCCTTCTCACCTACACGAACCTTGCTACAACGGGTTATTCTGTTTGGCCTGCGGCCACGCACCGCACAGTGGTGCAGTGGCAGTTTGAATTGAACACAGAATCGATTCTGAATTTTTGAGAATCGATTCTGAATCGTTAGATAATGATGCATCGACTTTTTCTCCCACCCCTACTTGGTTGGAAGTATTCTTCCAAATATCTTTTTCTGTGTTCATCAGAACATGTGAGAGTGGGTAAATGATGACAGAATTTTTATTTTTGGGTGAACTATCCCTTTAAGTCAACCTACAAATGGCTCTCACAAGACAGCATTTTTAAACTTGAGAAAAAAGAAATTTCCCCTTAAATTACCATATGCTCTTAGAAAGCAAATATCATCAGCTAAACTGCAGGCATGAAACAAATCACAGTAAATTGTGCAGTAAAACACGTGTATGCTTGAGTTTGAGCGCACCTTTTGTGACATCATTGACACAGTATTTGAAATCTGGTCCTCCACAGCTCCAGCTCATATCCTCTAGACTGAAGGACTGGTTGGACCTCAGCATGATCACTTCTATAGCACTAGACTTCAACAGAGCGATCTGATCTTCAGCTGTAAGATCCCTGAGACAAACATGAACCGAAAAAAGACATCAACTCATGCTGGATTCTGTGAATGGCAGATGTAGAGTTCAGACAACGTGACATTCCTATGAGTTACCATAGCAACATGCGGTCCATAATGCATGCGTGTACGAGCATTATGAAAACTGCTGAAAACATTTATAAGAAGATAAAGGAAGGCAAGAAACATGTTCTTGAAAAAATAAAATGGATGATTTTCAAGTCAACATATTTGGGTTGAGAAAAAGGTGGAACTCTACACAAACAGGCATGTTTTTCACTAAGTGGGTGAAATAAATGGACATAACAACCTTAGCTCACAGGCGTTTTAGGGGCGCAGTTGTGAACAACTGTGGAGCTTTTCTTCCATTTAAATAAAGTAATGGCGCTACCCTGCCTCGCATACACATCGCCATACCTGAATCCAGGAATCATCTTGGCAAAGCCGATGACTTTCTGAATGCTGTAGGAAACCAGATCAGCCAGGTGAGGAAGCATAGACAGACCAGAACCCTCTTCCTCTTTTGAATCAGGACTGGAGCTCAAACCCTGCTCCTGATACATCATGAACAGGTTGCTCAGATTCATCTTGCGATCTCCTGACTCTATAAAAGTGGAGAGAGAGAGAGAATCAGATTCAGTATAAATCAGCATATTGGTGCGGTCCTTCTGAAACCCTATATCTGTATATTTCATCACTTTTATTTTTGCCATAAAACATTATTATTAGTCACCCTTTATGTTTGTCACTGGGTTTTGCAAATATCTAACCAATAAAAAAATGATCAAAAGTACACAATTTGGACATCTATGATAAATAAGTGAATACAGGACATATACATCAGCATTATACAGTATAAGCTTACTAGCTTCCCTGCTCTTTAGATAATGTTATCTAACACGGACGTTCCCACCTATTCTCAGAAACAATTTGATGACCTGCCTGAACATCTATTTTCTACTATTTACTTATTCAATGTTGCTCAAAGGAAGAAAGTATCATCATCATATTGAAATCATGGGCATTTTGATTGTTACATTGAAAATGTTTCAACCAGTAGTTCAGCTATACTGTTCATTTTGACTATGTATATCTGCACCGCTATAAGTTGTCATTAAAGGCATAGTTTACCCAAAAATTCTGTCTATTTACTCTCTAGTTGTTCCAAACATGTATAAAGGACTGTTTGGTTATAAGCATTCTTCCAAATTTCTTTCTCTGTATTCATCAGAACAAAGAAATTTATACAGATTTGAAACAACTCGAAGGCGAGTAAACGATTAGATTTTTATTTTTGGGTGAACTATGCCTTTAACGTGTGTAAGTTGAAGTACATTAGTTAGGATGTATCCCGAACAAGTCAAACTGAGTTAGATGCTAAAGGAGAAAGGGTTGTGACATATGGGTATGGTTTGGATTATATTCTGACACAAGGAACTAGGAAAGAAATTAGCACTGTCAAACTAATTTATTATATGTTAATGGAATTAATTAACTGAATAAATCGCAATTAATCACAGTCGTTGCTGTGAAAAGCCCCAAAAGATATCATATCTAGAATGACATTTTAGGTCTTTTAATGTCTTGCTGTTTTTAGCACTGCATATTTTTAAACACACTGTGAAGTTTAACTTAAAAAAACAAAACAAATTATGAGCCCTGAATTATGTTTCTGCTCATATTGCTCTCATTGCGTAAATCCCTTATTATGGAAACTACATGGAGTTCAAGAAGCAATATAAATGTATTTATTTCTAATCATGTTATGCATATAATATTTTAATTTATAATATAAACAAATTACAGACATCTGAGATTATATATATCGATTGATATATAAACAACTTCCAGGATGAGTTATTTATGTGCTCGTGTGTGCATGTGAATAATCTATTTGTCATTAAAGAGGCTCTCCTGTGACGTCAGACGTGGCGAGATGGACGGAGCCTGCTGTGCAGATTAGAGACACAACCACCTAACACACATACGCCACCAAACTGAAAAACATTTCTCAGAATAAACTTTATGGGTAATTGTGTGGGTGTGTATACATGTATTTAATATGTATGTGCATGTGTGTCACCTGGAGAGTGGCTAAAGGAGTCTGAGGAGGCATCTGATAGTGAGTGGAGAGACGCGGCACGGCTGGCACTACGTGTAACTGGACCCTCTCTAACCGGAGGCTGCAACACAACACGCAAAAACGCATTCACATGATGTATGGTGCAAAAATATCCTATTCACACCAAGACTCATTTCCAACACGTACATTTTGCACTATAGTCATTTAAAATCAACGGCTGTCTGCTTAGCCAAACATTGTTGTGGCACAATGTGTACTGGGGTACTGCAATTTCATTCAGGCCAGTTGCTGTTTATTCACATAGGTCTGAACGACAAATCTCATGACGAACATTCGTCTTGGTGTGAACAAGCCTTAAAGTGAAAAAAACAATTCTGTCATCATTTACACACCCTCTTGTCATTTCAAATCTGTATGACTTAACAATGTTGTTAACTGGCCCCCATTCACTTGCATTGGTTTTGTGTCCATAGAATAGAAGTGAATGGCGGCCAGTGCTGTTCGGTTACCAACTGTCTTCAAAATGTCTTTTTTGTGTTCTACGGACGATAGAAAGTCATAAAGGTTTAAATTGACAAGAGGAAGAGGAAATGATGACAGAATTGTCATTTCTGGGTGAACTATCACTTTAAGTGTATTTAAAAACTGGTATGCAGAAGAGATGAATAGTACGAGAAAATCGGATCATTTACTCTGAAGCGCGAGAAGTCGGAGTAAGAATCGTCGTAAGTTTTGTGGTGCGCCTCCACCAGCGTGCTGATGATGTTGCGCTGCTCTTCTGTGAGGCGGGGCTTCTGCGCCTCTTTCTGCGCCTCCTCCTCCTTCCTCCTCTGGATCAGTTCCTTTTTTCTCTGAACCTCCTCATCCGTCAAAATAACTAAAAAGCAAAAACATTTACAAGTGCATCCTCTCTGTGACAACAGGAGCATTACGTGTTCAATAGGTTGGTAAAAAAGGAAAATTGGTTCTGAATGTTTTTGTTTATTTGAAGAGTAAAGCAGTTTGAAATCCTAGGCAAGACCTAAAGCAATTTACAGTTTCAGAATGAATTGCAAGGAATCGTCTCTTAGGATCATGCGATCACAAACCGAAAAATGACTTGAATCATCCCCTGAATGCTTTGCCATCTGCCTTGTAAGGACTTTTGTAAACAGATCACATTACTTTCTTTTGTTTGAGGCAACCCTACAAATAGCATTCGCTTCCTGCAAGTGTCCACTGAGGTCACAGCAAAGACGTTTGCAATTAATTAGATATTATTTTAATCTAGAATTAAAAGTGAAATGATGGATATCTTGGCTCACGCCGATCGGTGGTGCCAGTCAGACGCATGTAGGCTAGTAACTCACACTCTTTCATCATGCCAATATCCAGGCAACGCTTGAGTCTGCAGGCCTGGCAGTGTCGACGGTTGTCTTTAGTGATGGTGCAGCTCCCATTAAATGGACAGGTAAAACTGGCCTTCCGCTTCATGCTGCGTCTAATGAACACCCACACACATTTACACACAAGCACACACACTGAACTATAAATAACCTGGCAGTATCATACTGGTTACAGATAATATGTGTTAATGTGCTTCTTTAATGAACATCCGTGTAAATGCGTGATTGCAAAACTGGGTTTGTGTACCTGAAGAAGCCTTTGCAGCCCTCGCAGGTCATCGCATTAAAGTGAAAGCCAGTAGCTTTGTCCCCGCACACACCACATATCCGAGGAACATTCCGGTCAAACTCATCTGGCACTTGAGTGGATGTACTAACAGCCGACTCCATCACTACTGGATACACCGAAGAAGAGAAAGAGAGAGAAAGACACACACAGATGTGGTCATATATACAAAGTAGTGCATTTGTGAGTACCATTACAGGAAAAAGAAAACAGAAGGTGCGTGTTAATCACATCCCTTGATCGTGAAGCAGTCTGTCGCACGCACAAATTCATGCACAGACGGGGACTACGAGTCCCAATGTCCCTCAATGAACAGTAAAAAGTCACTGGTATATACTAACAACTGGCTATCTTTTTGTTATTTGTTTTGTTTACCGCTGCTCGAAGTACAGTTCTATTACATATCCAAGCAACCGTTAAAAAGGTTTGCTGGATTTAATTTGCATGACTGTCTAAGCATGTACTTGTGGTACCGTCTTGACTTTTGAAATAAGGAACTGACTGACATGCACCCCGACGTGTCTAATGCAGAAAACACTAAAGTGAATTACGCATTTCTTCGAACACTGACCGACAGCATAACAGAACCACAAATCATAACTGACATTCTTTTGCAAGTGTTGAATAATTAACAATCCTTTAATAGAACAGTAAATCATTCTGATTAAAACCATGAGGCCAGTATCACCAACAGAATGACGAAAAAAAGTTATTTATACAAGCATCACTAATGTATGCGCATCGATAAAGAGTGCACAAGATAGATGAGAATATAAATTAGCTATCGTGCTCCACCGTTAAAGAAAAGCTGTACTGTCAGAGGCAAGATAAGTGAAAACCAAAACAAACAGCTGTGAACTTAAATAGCCCATTGAAGCTATCAGAATGCTTTTTATGCATTCAAAAAAAGGACAAAGTTGGCAAACATGTAGGCATATAAAATCATTGCAACCCATGTGAGTGGTCTGATGACAAATGGTTGTCATGCTGAAATTAGTCAGGGTCACAGTGACATAAGTAAAACTTCTAAAAGCGTCATGTGATAAGAATATTGTGACAATAAATGTGCTTATGAAGTACCTGATGATCTGGATTACAAGGTAATAGCACATGAATAACCCCTTCACTACCGTGCACTGCAAAGGGTGATCTGCAATAAAGTGGTAAAAAAAGATTGAGAACATTTCGTTCCATGTGAACGGGTTTGCTAAAGGGACATCACAACACTGTAGGTACAAACAGGAACAGCACGAACCAAATAAACACACCTCGGCATAGAAAGTGATGTCATGGTCTTCCTGTTTCCCAAGTTTTCAGGCAATTCCAACTATAGGGAAAATTGTCTTTTTTGTGGCCTCCACAAAATAAACATGCACTCTTTAATTTGGAAAATATGCTGAACGTTTTGTGTAGTTTCCCTACAGAAATACCAGATCAGGAACACACACACACACAAAATATGACCCTTTTTGAATTAAGGTTCTCAGATTACTGCACACACAAAAAAAACTCGCCAATTAAAGTATTTCAAAAGACTTCACAGCATAATGATGCATTTATCTAAACGGGACCCTTCATTTATTTAACTATTCAAAATGTGAGACACATTTGCAGTCTGTTCTGTGAAGATTTAGTTGGCTGTAAGCCATAAACATGGCACTACTTATGTGCATCTTCTGGATTGTAACCTGCAGATGGATGCTGTACTTTCTTTCAGAAATTACAATTGTTTCATTAATTTATCATTTTTTCCCAATTAAAATTTATAAGACCCCCTGGCAGCCTCAAAAAAGGAGAACGGTTTAAATTATACCAAATTCTGTCTAAGTTAATTCAGAGTAAAGAACTAGCATCATTTCTTTGCAGATGCCGCCTGGTTTTATATGTTGTCAATTATGCATTGCTAAGTGATTTTCACAAAATTGTATATGAACTTGCATATCAAAGCAGTGAAATGCATCAAGTAAGTAAACACGATAAGTAAGTTTGATTATTTTGGATTGTGCCTGACTTCTCAGCCTGCAGAACAAATCTTAAATAATACAGTAGACTTAGTGAACTGAGCTGTAGCTATGACTGATTATATTCATTCATTTAAAATGAAAATCTCAGACCTTTGTAGGACCATTACAAGAAGTTTCCTTTCACAAGCCTCCAAAATCATGCAGATGCTGTGTGTTTTCTAAAGGCTTTTGGACTGTGCAGATGACAAGTCTACTTACCAGTTTAGTATATGGCTCCTCTTATCAACACACATAGCGTAAATGAGATAAGAGATTTTCAGACATGTGAAATGTGCCTTAATTGTGTGCTTAGGTTAATGTTTTATGCCATACCACGTAGAGTCCAAGGAAATCTTTAAACCTTAAGGGCACGCTGGGATAATTTAGGTCTTAACATGTGAGGACAGCATGGGCAGCGATGGCTCTGTTTCCCTATATTTGTGTGATCATGATGCCCTTTAAGGTACTTCGGAGTTAATGATTAAACTGACAGAAGCATCACATAGCTCTGATGACTATGTAGGCCAAGGCGTATGAGAAAGCTCTTTCATCTTGAGCAGGATGACCTGGTTGTGATTGCAAATATATGTAATAACGCAAAAGAATGTGTAGGGCAACTTATGACTAGAGCCAAGGAGGTGGTTGACCTTGAAATAACATGCTCAGGTCATTTTTTCACTGCAAGTACAAAGATTGGATTGGTTAGATAAACGCAGATTAACATTCAATAACATTCTGCCATGGTTATTGTGTAACATACATTCGTGCTAGTAACTCTACAGTATGTTCTAACTCTTTGTCGCTATGGAGATGCTTAACTTGTCATACGTAACTATGGTATCGCTGCAATAAATTCTTAAAACTATCTGCATAACCGAGTTTATTTTGACTTTGTAACTAGTGTGGCATTTAGGCATAGTTAGGCATCATAAATTTGGGTAAACAGAGAAAAGCGCCCTGGTCTTTATAGCGAAAGGGTGAGGAACGTTTGCATGTGGAGATGGGATAGAAATGCTTTCATAAACCTTCATTAGCTATGACAACAGACAGAGACAGTCACGCTGCAGGAATGCCAAGCTTGGCATAGACACCATGTGGAAAACACAGAAACACCTAGAAAAGCACATACTAAAGATCCAAAGAACCGTTCCCACACTTGAAGCAAACTGAATTTAATGGCCATAACACGCAAACGATCGGCAGGGCTATAAAACAATGAAAAATACAAAAACAGAAAATTGAGTTTCCTCCGCACATGCCCACAAAACAAGGCAATGTGTATCAATGTGTAATATGCAGCGCAGAGCCAGAAGGGTCAGTCCGGGTCCAGGACACACAGAAAATTCTGCTGTCCTCAAACGAACCGTACTGGAAACACACGGCCGTGCTCAAACACACACACAAGTCTCTCTGTCTCACTTTCTTTCATGCGCACACAACACACAAAAATTCCACAGGCACACCATGCAAACCTAGTCCCGTGCCAGGCAACACTCTATGAAGACATGGTAAAGTCATTGTTTTCTGACAACTCCTTCCATTTAGATCAGACATTACCATCTGCATAGGCTAGACACTTTTACACACTTTACATCTATAGATGACAAAATCTTTTTGGGGAAAATCTGTGGAATTCCACATTGTAAAACAAAACAAATATATAGACAAACAAAGACGCTTGTGAATGACGGCATTCCAACTCTGCGGAGTTCAGCGAGAACAGATTCTGTGTGGTCCTGCTTATAAGTAATTATCTATGCTTGATGTTCGCCACAAGAGGCCTTTACATTAACGGACCTCTCGGGAGGCAGGAACGACTGAGAAACTCATAGCAATCAAACTGGTTTAGTTTTAAACTCAAGAAATACGATACATTTGTGGAGCAGCGCAAATTTGATCCATGTAGGCCAACATCACAAGTCACTCTTTAACATAAACACAGCTTACTGAGTAGAGAAGGCAATAATGTCCCAGCTTGTATCTTACTTAAACATAGGAATATTATAGAAGGAACGCAAACCATATAAAATGATTTAAGCATCAAATGGGCATTTCCTGAAAAGCCCAAGTTGTTTTTCATTTGAGTATATCTTAAAAACACTACGCTAATCTCATCTAAAATTCATTCTTTACATGAAGCATATACACACACTAAACAACACACAGAACATTGATACTATATCAGTTGCATAATAAATATTATATATTTGATTGATTGATTGACTTATATTTAATTAAATAAAAAATGCTTAATAAAATATAGTTGACTATTGTCACCTGTGATTTCCATAGCTACTCTTTATTACTCACATATGATTCCGCAATCATTTTCTTTTCAAATAATAAAAAATAAAATAATTCAAATCAATAATTTATTTGGAAGATACGGTATAAGTAGGATAATAAAGCAGCAAGCAACCAGTCATTATCTCACAAAATAGGCCTAAAACCCAACTGTTCGATCAGGACGATCAGGGTCAATGTCAACAGCATCTAAACACAAGTCATTTTAAATACTTTACGTGCTATGTTATGTCTGTATTAACAAGTCTCAAATAAGCTTTGAAGTAGATATATAGAGCAATTTAAAGCATTGAGCAAACAGTAGCAATGCACATCAGTGGCCGAAGATATGCTATGGAAAGACACATTAATCATTCATCATTACATCCTGCTGAAAACCCTCCTCACAAACATCAATTATTTCTGAACTGTTAAATTCATCATAAGCAAACAAAAATTACTTTAAAAAATAAAGATAGCATTGCAAAGATTTGCCACACTAAATAAACAAACATCAGGCCAACAATGCATATGTTGCAAAACAGCCTGAAGTCAAAATCAGGTTGTTTACAAACCAGAAAGCTGTGAATAGTTTCTTTACGTGATCATCTTTGGTTACCCTTTCTGTAACGCGACCACTCCGCTCTCTTCACACACACATGACCAGAAGTGTAATTGACTCCTCCTTCCTCTTTCCTCCCTTTTCCCTCCTTCCGTACAGGGGGTCTTTCTACACTGTGTCCAATCCCAGTGGTCTGCATATGCGCGCACACACACATACAGCCAACTTCCCCTTCAACAGGCCTCTCTACAGGGCTACAGTCAAAGCCTCACAGCTTCTGCCTAGAGTAACAGAAACCATACACAGGCACACACATTCCAGCCTGTAAAAAGGACACCGCCACAATAACAACCAAAACATCACAATCCAGTTCCTTTAAACAAAACACACATAACATCAATGCAACCTCTACAAAGTGAGACATGTACATATGCGGGCGGCACTAAAAAAACTCAGAAACGATTGAGATTATGAGCTTAATGTACAGGTGCGTGGGTTTCTCAAGATGTCATATAGAATATATACATTTCCAGTACATGAGTGTAGACTTTGCTATGCATGCTTTGAAAGACATACTCGAACTAGCATAGTGTAATACAGAAATTCACTTTGCTTAACTTACTATATAATAACACTTCTGTTTACAGGTTTATTAACATTTGCATTGGAATTAAACAGCATGTCACTTTACTACTCTTACCATCTGATGAGACCATTTACAATTTATTGAAGTACAACACCTCAAGGGGTTTCTCTGTGCACCTGTTACATTAACATCCATTGTTGTTTACACTTTAATTCACCTTCAATTTACATTTAGTATTTCATTTTATTACTTATATAGTATATACACACTATTTGTAAAGGACCATGTGTTTGACATATTCTGTTTTTTTTTCACACATTGTCTGTGGTGTCATTGTCAATGACATGCATATGGGCCTTGTTCCTGCAAAGTGCAAAGTGACTTTGATAATTGATCAGGTCAGCAAGATGAGAAAGAAAAACATAACTTAAAAAATTTGACATACGTGTTACTTCATATATAGTATATGTAGTACCTTTGAAAGCTGGTGATCCTAAACAAAACAGAGAAAGGATTTAGAACTCTGTCCAGGGTTTCACATCTAATCTTGTTACATGGTTAACCATGTCAGACTATTTCCTCTCAAATTAGCAAATCTAAGTGTTGAATTTGCACAATGAAGCAGAGTTCACAAAACAACTACTGCTAATTTATTAAAACCACACAGTAGTAATAGTTCTAGGCATGACAATCAACATCAAACCAAATAGTGTTCATTTAACAATTAGAAAATATGGGCTTTATTGTGGTAAGTCATATTTTTGACAATGTTTGTCTGACGTGTCCATACTGGTTGTGCTTGCCACTAGTAATGCCAAAGCCCAGTTCAACAGACATGTTAAACAAACAATGCACACACACACACACACACACACTACAGATTCATACACTACTCAACATACCAAAAGCACAAAGTGCTTCCATGTCAAAGAGCCACATGCTTTTTCTGCCATAGTGTCCACAAGGGCATTATGTTAAACAATACTGTCAAGGCTGTTATGACTTTTTGTTACAAGGTTTTATTTTTATAGCACATTATAAAAACATAGCAACTTTTAAACCTATGTGTTTCAAAATAAAACGCCATTAGCATGCAATTATGACGTGACTGCTTTTTACGGTGAATGGCAGAAGTGAATTATTACGAAAACATGATAAACAAATATTAAAACAGTTAATAAAATAATTAAGCAATACAATAACTGCAACTTGGGTTGTAAAACATAAACCAAATACCAAACAGGCAAGTTGTTTACGTACACTGAAACGTAAATAAATCAGAAAAATTGACATTATAACTAATAAACTATATATTCATTAATTATCTATTAACGATAACATAGAATTACTACTAAATGTCAAATAATTAAATTTGAACGAAAAACAGCGACTTACCAAATGATTAAGATTTATATCTTCTGTTAATTAGTTAAAAATATTTCTTAAGCCACGGCAATTGAAGGGAAAACTGCGTTTTTAAAGTGTTTTTTGTGTGTGTAAATTATATATATAAAGAGCTTTTAAAGATTATACAGGGGTTATTTACGCTGTGAATGGATGATGTCGCAGTTGGAAATTACTGCAACAGATGAGCCGATGCACAGCTATACTAATAAACTCGCATTTTTACATTGATCTAAATATAATGACTGAACGACTCATTATAACGAATCGGCTGCTTTAGGGTATTTTTCAATACTAACGTTAGCTGCATTCAGGGACATGCGCAAAGTTTTCCACGTTGAATAACTCGCCAAGGTCGGTCTTTAAATTGCTTTCAATCAGTGCGACGAAATAAAAAAAACCTCAAAGCTCAACCCCTTGTGTATAAGAAACATATGAGATAAATAAACCTACAACACAATTACAGACAAAAACTACCACGCTTCGAGTATCACGTGCCAAGTTGATGCTGAAAAAAAAACAGTCACTTGAGTAGGTTACCTAACATTAGCAGACTAGCAGCTTTGTTTTGAATTGCATTAGTGTGCACAATGTTCACTTTGATCATACTGTGTGCAGGAGTCAACTGGTCGCTTCATACCTGCGTGTAACTTTTCCGATCAAGCGTAACGTGACTTTTCCTGGTTTACTTCTGCCCGTAACTTGTAAATCTTGTTTCTTTTTTCACGCCTAGAACTTGGCGCCAGCTCACATGCTAGCACGCCGAGACACTGCGAGAAAACACGCCCACTGCCTCGACAGCGCAGCCCGCAGAGGGTCGCCTCGTTCCACGTCCAGCGTACCGCAGCCCCGTACACACGGACGAACCTGTGGTGGAGCTAGTCCGTGCGATGCTAACGAATTATGCTGGCTATTAGGACTGCTTCGATATCCATCCCGTGCAGATTTATCTCCAGCCTGCGTCTTAACTAAAGAATAAAAAAAACGAATCAAATCTGAAAGCAGATATATCGCACTAAATCAGCGATTTGCCGTATTGGGTTTCCGGGTACAAAACTTTGAACTCACGCTGGTTAGAACTGTAAAAATGTTGTACTTGACCCTAAATGGATGGGACTCCGTGTAATTATGCCCCGCCCCGACTCTACCCTACACGGCCGATTTTCCTCCAATAACGGATCATAAACTCTGCTATAACCGTGTGTCCTCTGTTTTGGTTGGTGTGACATCCTCTGCCACGCGCGCACTGTTTGGACAGGTCGGTTGTTCGTAACGCGCGTGGGGACAACTCCCACATTCCACAAGCAAAACACACGCAGACGCACGGACCCCGCAGCATTCAGAGTCTAGCAATCGCGCGCGCACATACACATAATCACTCACGCGCACGAGGGGTGTGTCATGACGTCAGAGACACCAAAGATGTAAACAGTTTGTCCGCATGAGGTCGAGCGTCACATTTGTCTTTAAATACGGTGAAATGTGTCAGGCACTTAATTCAGCATTGCTGGCTGGTCCTCGCGCCAGCATCGGCACTAAGAAAAACGTTATAAATACAAATAAAAAAACTATGACTGAGCCAACAACCTACTTAACTTAATAGCAGTATGCGATTTCCGGTCGGCAGTAAGTAATGGAAATGTTCAGTCGCCTGTGACGGGCAGCTTTTTAAAATATAATATTTTGGGTTAGTGAGGAGATGAGTTCATGGTTTACTTGGGTGTGTCTGCCTGAGTAGTATAGCAGAGGCGTCTGCTTTTAGGTCTTAAGTATACTGTGTGTGCATACGTAAAAAAAGAGATAAGGAACAAGTTTGATTGTGTGAGCCTCAATCACATGACGATCGGCCCTGCGGCACCAGCTGTGAGAAGAATGGTGCTGTGTAGTTTGTTTGACTGTACCTGCTTGCGTCCACATGTTGGGGGAAATTGCGCATTATGCGTCAAAAAACGCAAGCAAGCGATGCTGGAAGAGATGTCTGCTCTTGGTTAGCCAGTCCCTGTTTCCGTAGATCGCGCGCTGAACTATTTGGGCTATTGTCTGGAATTATGGAGGGGCACATTTAGGGTATTGTGTATGTGTCGTACATACACTACAAAAACAGCAACGCAAAGTAGAAAAGATAAAGATATATTTGCTTAAAACAGATTGGTCTCGTAACTTTCGCTCTGTCATCGTGTTTACCCCCAAAATTCCTCTCACAATACTGTCTACATTTTCCAAAAGCCTAAGCAAATGTACTGCTTACATTTTTGTAAATGTGCTTTTCATCTCTCTCGTTTCCTATGTATACGAAGTCTTCCGATGGTGACATTATGTAACAGGTCATAATTTAAATACTACAAAGATCATTATGGAATGTGCTCATATAGGTCAAAGTTCAAAAACAATCAGTATGCAAATATGCATATTTTAATTGAGCAAAACGTAACAGATTGTAATACACCCTAACACCATGTACACAACAAATTGCACAATAATAATAATAATACAATTTAATTGCAATATTATGCAAAGTGAGGAAGGTTGTGCTCTAGAACTCAGATAATATAAAAAAGTTATAAAAAAATTACCAGCTGTGTAAATAGATTGGTTATAATATTAGTAAATAATAGTCTTTATTTTATATATGCACAATTTAGAATCTTTTAGACTGTAAATCGTATTATATTGTATTGTCATTGTGTTGAATGTCTGTACTAGAAGCTTCCAACACCAAAGAAAATTCCTTGTGTGTGCAAACACACTTGGCAATAAAGCTCTTCTGATTCTGATTCTGAAAAGCTAAGAAGGGAAAGCCAAAATAAGGACATACGTTTTAGTCCAGAATGACAGTGTAGTCTACATACTGACTCTAAACAACTGTGGTGCTGCTGCTGCTGATGTTGTTACAACTGAATGCATTTAGTGATAAAATATTCCTTGTGAGAAGTTGGAGCTATTAGTGTATCAAAAGAGGATTCTAATTCGTTGTCACAAGATATGTATCCGTGAACTGGAGCCCTTGCAGTGCTTGTGTAGAGCGTTGCGGTCATCCGCTAAACACAGTTACACATGTTCTGGCATTAAAAATAAATAATTAAAAATAATCAAAATCAAATCCCTTTATTGTCCCTCAGCCATATACACAAGTGCAACAGTAGGTGAAAAACTTGGGTGCAGTTCCGACCAACAAGTAACAAAGAATTACAATACTTTACAGTAGACATTTCTTGTACACATTTACATTTCTGCAAGTGTTAGACCATAATATAACGAATGACACATAATTTACATGTAACTATACAGCAGCAAATGTACACAATGTGCGTAGTATAGACATAATAATGACACATAATTTACATATAACTACACAGCAGCAAATGTACACGCAATGTGCGTAGTGTACAGTGATTGGTAAGTTACGTATTGTTCTGACTGTGTTAGAGTTCTTATTGGAACATCAGCAATAGTTCAAAATAAACGAACAAAGACACAAATGAGGCAATAAGAAAACCAACGCAGAAAGGTAAACATTCCATGATAACAATAAAACAATACAGAAGGCTAACGGTGTAACTGACAAACGTAAATACACATTATTTAACGTTACTGCTGTTAGTTTGTCAGAGCCGCGTGGAACCTGCGTGGATTTAGCTAAATAAGCTAGCTAGGTTTAGCACTATCCCTGACTGAACGTATCTATTTAACACGCATGCAATTATACTCCTATAGTGTATATATAAAATACAAAAATAAAAATATTTTAAGAATAACGCTAGCGATTTCGCGCACATCGAGAGACAAACGATTTGCCTTAATTCAGTCGTTTTGGCAGCGCGGTCCCATGGTGTAATGGTTAGCACTCTGGACTTTGAATCCAGCGATCCGAGTTCAAATCTCGGTGGGACCTCGTCCTTTTGAGAACGTTAAAATATCCCCACAGTAGTAGAAAATTGAATTGAAGTCAATTAAACTGTTGTGTTAAAAAATGAACAAATAAAAAAAGGGAGCGAGTGTTAACACTCGGACATGGAGAAATTCAAAGCGTGGCATTCATCTCTGTAAACTTAGCAAACAATGAAGTCCCCTCAGGAGGCAATTAGCCTAACCTTAGTTCTTTCATATTAGAAAAGTATTATTTATTGGTACAAGGGAGATGGTTTTGATATGGTCAAGTTATTCAAATTTGTGACAGCTAAATTAATATTTAATGTTAAATTATGTCAGTAATTTCCGGTTGTAACACAATCAAGATCAGACAGTTTTATGTGTTCACAATTACTGCCAACAATCTATAGCGCAGAAAATAGTTCCTCACAAGACTGTGGCCAATGGCCATTAAAACAGTATTGCTTTTAAACATGAGTCAAGTTTTTAACTATTTTTTCTTCTTTCAGACTTTTTTCAGATCTTTAGCCTAACAGCTTACTACAATCAACAATTATTTGTATAACAATTATTATTTTGTATAATTATTTAAACTTGTGCAATAACCCAAATTAATATACACTTTTACAAGACAAAAACAACAGAAGCACGCCCTGTTTCAGATTTCTAAATGTTACAACAAAATACATCCACTATTGTGAACACTATTGTGATGGCAAACCACACGCAAAATATGCTTTACCGGCAACAAGCAAAGACTAGCACTGCTTTTCTTGTCAGTGCCTAACCTAAAGGAGTTTGCATGAGGTGATTAACAATTTAGAACCTTAATCTAGAAACCTACAATTTCAACATGCTCATTCAAGTAACCAGATTTATTACTTGATGGACAGAAGAAAAATCTGCAAAGGGCACCCTAGAGACAAAAGCTAGGGAAATAATGTTAGAGATCAGTGTATTGTAATAACCTTTCTATATAATATATTGTTTTAATAGTAGAGAAATGCACAAATTATTACTGAAAACCTTTATTAAATAACTGTAAATCAGAATGTAAAAAGGAGACTTTATTCATTTTTAATCAACATATTAAATAAATACCAAAAAAGCAAGTAAAAATGCAAAACAGCCAATAGTAAAATTACCAAAACAAGCGAATAAATTCTGACCTTTTACACAAATGCATTAGGGTAGCAGAACATTTTAAAACAGAACAATGGATAATGAAAATGAAATAAAGCCTGTTATTTCACTAAAATTGCTAATAATTGATTTTAGTGGGAAAATTCTCTCTCCTTCATTTTTAATCATGTACATTTTCTTCACTATCTAGATTTTGTTCATAGTTGTTTGTTTTATAAAATCACACCCATAAATCCTTCAAAAAGTTTTTTTTTAACTTTATAATGCACTCGATTTCAATACTTAACCTCACAAAAAAATAACAAAAGAGAATTGGAAAAAGTTGTAATAAAAAAATACACTTCTGTGTACCTTATAAAAACTTCTCTTATGCTGTAAACCCAACACTGAAATTATCCACTGTACTGCTCTCTATAAATTTACATTTTACTCTCTATTTTGCGCTTTACCTTCCCTATGCTGCATTCATTTTCGCAGCTGTTGAGGTCCCAGCATGACTTTATTGATGAAGTTCACAATGGCTGTGGCTGGTTGCTCTGGGTCAAGCTCTGCAAACAAGTGACACACATTTCCCAAAGCACCACTGCGCCGTGCTACAAATCCAAACATCCTATACAACACAAGAAGTAAAGGGTTAGAGCTTATGATACATCATAAAATTTACTTTATTTAAAAATCACGTTGGTATTTGCTTGTTCTATATGCCATAGAAACAAATACACTTTGCTTTAAAATGTATTTGGAAATACCTGCCTGTGACGTAAGAGAATATGATTTTGTATACTTACATGTGAGATGTGTTATCAGCATCAATCCACCTGGCGCACACAAATACAAACACACTAAGCAATGTGTACAAGCAAAGCAAGCAAGATAGGAACATAAAAGAGGGCAGGAGAGCCTCTGCACAAAAACATCTGAAGGCAGCATTGGCGGTCTTAGATCAGCATGAGAGGCATTTATAACATTTAAAACATTTATAAACTGACAATACAATACAAAACAAATGCTTTTGGACCATACAACAGGGTAGGGTACAATGACAGAATCAGCATTTTGATTGTTTTCATATTTTCTGCTTTTTCATGTTTGTATAAGCTTTACATTTACCTTTGATCCAGAGGATCCACACTGCTGAAAGTCACACTGTGAATAGGGTAATGTCGCCTGAAAAACAAGCTAAAGAGCGAGAGATAAAAGAGAGAGGATATAGATTAGATGCGTGTATGTACATGTGTTTTTCTTTCAAAGACATGGAAAGAATACAACAGGACTGTTTTTAATCACTTTTCAATGTCTAAATGTACAGTATCAGATTGTCGTAGACATGAGCCTTGAAGGCATGTAGATTACTTCAATGACTAAAAGATCTAGTAATTACATATTTCTTGGATCATGCTGAAGATATGTTTGGAGAATGATAACAATTAGGCCATAAGTTAACAATACAAGTTGATTAGCCATTTGTAAGTGTTATTGAGTGTATGTGTGTTTTTGTCTGTGTACCGGCGCTGATTATCAGTGAGGGTTATCCCTTGCGTGGACACTTTGAAGTGGACAACTGTTGGCAAAGAATGACGCTCCTGGGTCAAAGTGCACTTGGTTGCCTTGGAGACGGCTTGTGGGCCAGTCAAAGATTCAGTTTCCACTGAGTTTAGGTACAAAACATTACAAGCTGGCAATAAGGGAGAAGAAAGTAGGTAAAAAAACATTAGACGGGGAAGGAGTCGGACACAGAGTATACACAAACTTTCTTTTCACCCTCCACCTTTACAAAGTGCAAAGAATGTAACATATCAACGTAAAAGCATAGCATGTTTTACCTGCCCCCTGTTTTAACAGGTCCGCAGCTGTGCTGGTGTTCGTTCCACTTTGCAGTTCCTGTAACTCTCCAACAAGATCTGAAACACACACATCAGACAGTTATTACACACTCATCATAAAAAAGTGCCTTTAATGCGGTTCACTGTGTGTATGACCTTCATCTGGGATATGCAGTACACATGGAAGAGACACGGGTGTGATGGAGTGCTGATACACCAAAGCAGACAGGGAGCCTGTGAGTAGAATGTGAATGATCAGAAGAGGGCGCTGAGTAGTACAACACTTAAATTTACATTTACGCATTTGGCAGATGCTTTTATCCAAAGTGACTTACATTGCATTGTACTCTACATTTGATTCTTACTATGTGCAATCCCCTGGGATCGAACCCATAACCTTGGTGTTGCTAGCGCCGTGCGCTAACCACTGACCCACAGGAAAGTACAATATCTTTATCTCACCAAAATATGTTTCATTTTGGCAGCCTTTGATCTTCACTCCTTTAGCTCCACTCTCAATCAGGAAGTGCCTAACCAGCTGCTCCTGATTGTTGCCCGTCTCGCCGTGATTACTTGCATGAGCTGGATGTGTGGCAACTTTGAGGGCCAATCCATATGCGCCTTGGAAAGAATTACTATCCCTAATGAGGAAGCAGCCAGGCTCTTTATCCTTTAATACTGCAATAGCTAAAATAGGAGAGAGAAATATTCTGTTAACTGTACCTCTGTAAACTGCAGCAATACGTGTGTGATATAGTGTAGATCAGCTCTTAAGGAATGCTTAGAATTTAATATATTGAAGTGGATGTCCGCTAGGTGGTGTATTGTTATTCTGATGGCTTGGAAATGTAATGGCACACTTGTTTTCTTATCAAGAGAATTATCAGAATGGTACTGGACTTTTTCGCAAATTGAGGGAATTGCATTCCTAACCCTACGAATGGAATAGATGTAGGAAATAGCAAGAATGCAAATTCAGATGCTCTCACCCTGATCTCTAGAGACTCCCGGTTTGTACCAGTACTTGGAGCTATCTTGGACAAACTTAGAGCTTAGGCGGCTTTCTGGTTCCTCCACTCCATTAGAGGGAGCTACCTTGCATTTAGTTGCAGGAAGCAGTTCATTGATGACAGGTAACTGGCCAGACAAAGTAGATAGTTTTGCATCAGATTTTAATGAGACGACACCAGTGCAATCAGCTACATTTTGAAGTACCAATGTGCGTTGTTTTTCCGGAAGAGGAGGTTGAGGCAAGGAGGCAGGAATGGTGATAGCGGTGTAGCCTGTATACGGCACATGAGGCACAGTCAGAAGAGCGTAGCTGTATGACCCTATAGGAAATGAGGGTGTGACATAGCCATCAGGGTCAGGAGATGAAGCTCTCAGGTCACTGTTGCTGCTTTCCCCATTGGATGAATTACAGTCGGTCAAGGGTGTCAAGCTTTGCCTTTCAACACTGATGGAGCTTCTCTCTGAAGAGCAAATAGGAGGTTGAGAACTTGTTGAGGTTGAAGTGATGATGTGACACGAGTCTTGGATCTCTATTGTATCCTTGTCAGTCTCCAGGAGACTGTTGCTGAGCTGGCTGGGGTTTTGAGTTTGTACCTGTACCTCCACCAGCTTGGATGTGAGGTCTGGGTTAGGGCATGATGGTGGGTCACTGATGAGAGCTGTGGTAGATTCTGTCGTAGACTCCCTGCTAGGTGTTTTCTTGACCTGAGAGCACTGTGGTTCCGTCTTTTCTTTTGCACCGTTGACAGCAGAGACAACAGTGATTAGAGACCCTTCGAGAGTTGCACCTTCTGCGCCAGTACTTCTTACTGGATCTCCTACTTCTAATTGTCCACTGTTAAAATACACAGATGGATGCGAGTTAATAGGTGCAGGTAAGCTATCAGTTCATGCCATGAAATTAATGCACATGAAGAACGAAAACGTACCTGTGCTGTGTAAGGGCCTTAATGTGACTTTTATCAGTTTCTGAAACCTTAATACCACCATCTATAAAACACACAAAAACGAGTTAAGGAGTTAAGGAGTGGCAAAAAATTGAGAATGAACAGATTGTCATTGTGTGATTATCTTTGAGAATATGCTTACTCTTTTCAGCATTGTTGTGATTGGCTCGTTGTGGGGATGGAATGAGAGCAAAGGGGGCAGAGTCTGGAGAATGATTGATAGATGCGTAACTGGGATTTTCTCTGAGCACTTGTGGAGAGTAGGGACAGGGCAGATAAGGGCTGTGGTAGCCACTGCTTTGGGGGCTGGGAAATGGACTCAGTGGGGTAATATGTTCAGGTTGGGTGCCTGCAACATACAATGCGGGGTTGTGTTTTGGGATGGTCTGGCAGTGTCCATATGATGACATCACTGGAGACATCATTGTTTTGCGTCGCCAGAACTCAGCCTCTTGAACGTCCTCCCAATGGTTCTCTGCCCTTCTATCCCTCCAGTGCACAGGCGCCTCCCTCCTAAATCCACACTCTGCCTCTCGAGACCATGGAAGACCCTCAAATTCTCTTTCTCGTAAGGAGTGGAGAGCAACATCCTCCCGCAGGCGAGAACAGTCCCGGCAGGAACACGATGTTGGTGGAGCTGAGCTAAAATGTAGCTCTCGATAGGGGCTAGGGAGCAGTGACTGGTTTGTGGGGAGAGACGGAAACATGTGGGTGTGGCCCTGAGAGAGGGCAGAGCAATGGATCAAAGGACATGCCTCCCCAGATAAAAACGTGCATGTTTGTGGAGGAAGTGTGTGGGAATGGGAAGACAGTGGGTGGGAAAGTGGTGAGTGTAAAAGGGATTCTTCAAGAGGGTATGAGTACAGTTGTCTGATTGCTTCAGTGCAGGGATGGTGGTGCAAACAGCGCCCTCTCTCCCATAAAAGATCCGGTTGGGATACACGAAGATCTCGGGCGGGCACTTGGGTGGTTCGATTGCAGGGAAGTGTGTGGTGTTTGGGCTGGTGTGTTTGTGCATGCGCATGTGGATTGGTCAGATCCGGGCCACAGAACGAATGAGTGTGGGAATACGGGCGACCGTAACAGGGTTGAGCTGAACGTTCTGGTCTGAGAGGAGAGCAGTCGCCATCATCCAGTATTGCTGTTTCTCTGTGCCTGTCCTTCTCGCTTTTATCCCTTTCAGCACGGGAAGGAAGTGGAGAGGAGTGAGTTGTGTATGTGCTGAGTGGCATAGGAGCAGAAGTGGAATGGTTGGGCAAGTGTGTGAAGTTTGTGATGGAGGCAAGGCAACTGCTGGGACTGGACCCCGGCACACGATGCTTTTTCACCTGAGCATACAGACTACCATCCAAAGGCCCACGTGTGTGACAGATATCTGTGTGTTACAGGAAAAAATACACAGAGACAACCAGGTTACATTTGTTTTGAATACATTAGCTGTGTTGAATGCATGTTAACCACATGGCCAAAAGGATGTGGACACCCTCTCCTAAAGAATGGGTTTAACTAAGCTCAGACATTATTGAGAACTATGTGCTTCAAATTTTGCAGCAACTTTGGTAGGATTGGAACACTGACTGGGAGCCTGACCTCAGATGGGTACATTTGGGTGTTCCATGTACTTTGACCACATCGTGTATCGAACGTACATACTTAAGTTGCGTTTCCACATTAGGGCCGAACAGTTCTAAGAACAGTAACGAGAGGTTACAGTTATATTTCTACTTGAGCCTGGTTCAGCGTGGCACAATTACCAACAGTTATAGGGAATTCTCCGGGAATTCTCAGCCCTGTTGTCTAATGGCAGAATGCATGTTGCCACTCACGATTTGTCACTGGTTTGTTTTTTGGATACCAATTTCTCTCTCGCTGTACAAGTGTGCTATTTGAGCACAAGTAAACACAAATCAAGTAAAAAGTTAGTCCTATAAAAAATACATATCTGATCGTCCTACATAACGTAGTTGCAATTAACATCTCATTCTGTCGGTAAATGTATTACTTTTTTATATTACAAGTGTACATGTATAATAAATGTAATGTATTACATTTGGCCCAATGGTGGAAAAGCAACTGAGCAGCATCGTATTTTATTAAATCTGGATATATGCTTATAAGCATGTTTCATGCTACGGTTGAGCAATAAGCATACATACTTTCAATACTATCCTGATGATGAAGGTTAAAGTTTTCATATGAGTCCCAACGAACAACAGGATCTGCAGTGCCGTAATCCACAGAAACTGCCGTCTCATTCCCCTGCACCTCTGTAGCCCACAAGACACCCAGATGGAGTATTAAGAAAGAGCTAATGGATGGAGTGATGGTGAAAAAAGTGTGACGGATAGAGCTGTACCTCTCACCCTCTGCGGGCCAGAAGAGAACAGAAACTCCACCCTGGCATCAGCCGGGAAACTGTCGTCTACAAATATGCACACACAGATCAACAACATAATACAGAAAACATATTTTTTTAAAGTTCTGATTAAGATGTACTGAAGACTTGTGGGGGATGCTTTAAAGGGAATAAATTGTCCCCTGCGATCATACATTTGTTTTTATTACTCAATGTATACAATAACTTGCTATTAAATGTTAGTAAATTCAGTATTGGCCATGACTAAGAACACAAATATCTACATTGCATCACAGCACATAAAACATCAAGTATTTACATCAAGTACATACTTTGTATAGGCTACATTCAGAATGTCACATGGTTGCATTACAAGCAAATATGAATAATAATGTGATTACTATTTTGAGATATAGGCATATCTGAAACCCAAACTGTGTGTCCCTACAATGTTCAAATGAAATTTACACCACTGACTGTATGTTTGTGTTTACCTCTGCAAGCTTGGTCTAGTTCCCCTTTGCCAAAGGTAAGCTGAGATCCATGAACACTGCAGGTGTGAAACTGAACCCTAAACACGCATTCCCTCTTACACGCACCCGAGTGGTGTTGAAAACCCTTCACCTATTTACAGACAGAAAGAGAGAAATGTCAGTTTGGGGTAATACTGATGTCTCATGGTCAGTACTTAGACAGAACATCATTGCAACTACCTATCAATGCCTTAGCAACCAACTAGAAGACATAGGCCCTATAGTTTAAAATGTTTCTTATTTAACAATGACATTTGCAGGATGATGAAGAAATTGGGTTTCTAATATAAGAATGAATTTATTTATATTCACAAGGGTTTCTTACCAGGATGTCTCCCTTCAGCAGGAGAGTTGGTTCAATTTTCACACAGAGCATCTTACCATTAGGACCCTGAATATCACTGCAACACACACATACATCAACAGTCAGCAAACAAAGATGTAAAAAAAATCTGACAAAGTCATTTTGGCCTTTAAATGCATTTACGCATTTAAGCATTTGCCAGATGCTTTTATCCGAAGTACATTTGTGTGAATTGAACCCATGGCCTCAGCCAGCACCATGCTGCTCCAGTTACAATTTGATATTTACATTTAGTCATTTAGCAGACGCTTTTATCCAAAGCTACTTATACAGAGATTATAGTGATATACTGTATATAGTGTAACAAAAATGAATGGTAAGAAGAGACAAAACAGGCCTGGGACGTAAACCAGGCCGGCTGCTTACCAGCTCAATATGGCAGAGCAGTTACATGTTTTAATTTCGCTGAACCTTACTGTATCCAGAGCAACTAACAAATGTGCCAACTGTCAGGCAAAGGCAACTCTGACAAAAATCGCAATCTCATATTATGACACTGATTTAATAGACACTTACTATTTTCTGGAAGAATAGACCAACTGCAATGACTGATAGATCTTCAGGAAAGGAGAGTAACCTGTGAATTGCAGTGGGATATATGATGATGCTATAGCCCAACAGAACTGCGCAATATTTACAGATTTGATAGGCCCATGCAAAATCTGCAGAACCTTTTTCTATGTGAAATAATGGGTTAAAAACATGGCTGTTGAGAGCATTGTCAAAATATAGAACGAAAAGTTAGACAAAAAGAACTTGTTCACATTTTGAGTCAGTATAGGACACTGCATTTGCAGAGTGCATATAAGTCTGTCGATTTGTGGAGTTTGTGAGTGTGTGTATTCATGCGAAACTGATGTTGTACCTTGTTCTGACTCGTAGTTTAGCAAAGCTGGAATATAAACCTGATGTAGGAACAGAGGTGAGCTGTTCATCTTTATTGTTCCCGAGAGAAGGCCAGCAAAATAATGTATGTACCTGTGACAGACAGACAAATAGAGAGTATCATGACCAAGCTAGAACAAGTTGTCCTGGAAAATGCAGAAATAAAACTTGGTTGTACCTGTTTTGAGAGGGCTGCAGAGAGGGAGAGATTTTATCCTCACAGAATTTCCTCATAGCAACGGTGGAGAGAGCCTGTTCGGCCCTGCACACAAACATAACGATCCATTGTCAATTAATTTAAATCATGAACTATAATAAATGCTTCTAAAAGAAGTTGTATTTGTGCATTTCATCTTTATCCAACAATATTGGGACATTACTATATACAATATTATTATTGGCAAATCTAGGATCTTGGTGTTACTAGCACTATTAATGCATACTAGCTTTATTTCTGTAGAGGAACAAGATCTGTCTTTGGATGATGATATCTGAGCTATCTGCGGTGGCGTACACATTTTGAATCTCCATAATTGGTAAATGTGCTTGTGTGTAAGTACCCAGCTGATATCTTGCTGTAGTGCATGTAAGCGGCTACAATTACTCCAGCTTTCCCTTTGTTTCCCTGAAGAAGTGATATGCAAGGAGAGAGACAGAAAAGAAAGAAAATAATTATGACAACACTAAGGCATTTGTCACAGTTAACACACTCACAATAAAGGTGGGGTGGAGTTATGAGGTTTTTCTGACAATAGTAAAAAATATACAAACAAAAATAAGGACAAAATATGTTGATACAAGGTTTCCGTCCAAAAGTTGCGATATGAACTATCCAAAAATGAACGAGGACTTCTAACCTTGCAGTGCAGTACAACCACGTTTTGGGGGTCAGAAGTAAGCCAGCTCTCCATGGTCTTGCACATAGCGCATATCTTATCGAGCGGCGGAGCATGCAGATCAGGCCAGGCAAACTCCTCAACCTGAGACAGTGGTCATATAAAATAACGCATAAACAGAATTAAAACTTTGCAATTCTGGCGCATGAAATTATACAGTATACAGTACAAATGTGATTTAATAAAAGAATGTTTTGATACCTTTGGATTTAGCCGGCAGATGTCATGTCGTTTTTCTGACAGATTTATAAGCTAAGAAAGAGGAATAAGAGTGATGATTCATATGGTATTAGAACTCAACAATGTATTAACATTACAAACAGCTGTGCAACTGACCAAGAACTTATCTTGATGTTTAGATTTCAACATGGCCGCTACTTCCTTGAGGTTGGCGCTGTACTGTTGCTCTTCCAGGTCGGGCAGGTAGAGGACAGAGATGATGCGCTCAGTGATGTAGGTCAAGTCAAAGTCATACTGGTTGTCCATCACCCTCTCCATAACACTCTCTATGCTGTTTCTACTGTGATCCAAACAAAACATCAAAAAAAGTGAAACTCGTATACAAAAACATGCAAACTTTAACATAGTTCACACAACATTTATAATAAAATACAACTCATACAGTTTAAATTGAGTGAAATGTTTCTCTTGACCTTTGTTTGAAAAGACATGCTTAAATGTCTGAAATTAGTTTTGTAGACAAAAACTAAAATTGTGCAAACATATTAGTTTCATTAATGACAAAACGAAAATTGTATTAAATAAAAGTGTTTTTGAAATGCATGACTTTGACTGAAAATGAAGAAAAAGCAGCCGATAAGAGAGTTCACCCAAATATTGAAAGTTCTTTCATCATTTCATCATTCCAAACTTTCTTTCTTCTGCAGCACATAAATGAAGATATATTGAATAATGTTTGTGACCAAACAAATCTGGCCCCCATTGATTTCCATTGTGCGAACACAAACCAATGAGACTTATCAAAATATCTTCTATGGTGTTCCACATAGTGTCATGTACAAATGAAATGAGGGGAAATAAATGATGACAGAACTTTTGTTTTTGGGTGAACAATTCAACATTTTAGGACACTGACTGATAAAATGCCCAGAGAATATTTCTCTTTTCTTACCTGGGATTGATGTTCATCTGGTTTGGAAATGGGGGCTACAAGAGAAAAGGACAGGAAAACCTAACATGCTACAAAAAATGATTGCTGAATTGAAACTCAAAAATTACACTTGCACAGCTGATCCTTAGTCAAAAGATGTTCATGTGTATACAGTGCCAATGCTTACTGGATCTGCAATAGCTTCACAGGGGACAGACACCTGAAAGAGAGTAAGAAACAAAACTAGGTAGTACATTTTCTAAAGAAAATTGCTTTCGTGGCAAACCGCGGAACTCGGCACTAGGGTGATGAAACTTTAAGTACTAATGAATCTAACCAACCCCTATGTCTCTATGATGTTCTGATGCAGAGATATAGGTGTAGCTAAATGGTTGCTAGGCTAACCTGTTTGGTTGCTATGGGCGTGGCTTGGCATCTGCAATTGATAATACTCTAACCTATGAGTGAAACGAACCAAGTCCCGTGTCTCTATGTTCTGATGCAGAGATATAGGTTTTGCTAAACGGTTGCTAGGCTAACCTGTTTGGTTGGTATGGGCATGGCTTGGTATATGCCATTGATGATTCTCTAAGCTATGAGTGAAACGAACCAACTCCCGTGTCTCTACGATGTTCTTATGCAGAGATATAGGTTTTGCTAAATGGTTGCTAGGCTAACCTGTTTGGTTGCTATGTTTGTGGCTTGGTATATGCCAATTGATGATGCTCTAAGCTATGAGTGAAACGAACCAACCCCCATGTCTCTATGATGTTCTGATGCAGAGATATACATATTGCTAATTGGTTGCTAGGCTAACATGTTTGGTTGCCATGGGCGTGGCTTGGCATCTGCAATTGATAATACTCTAACCTGTGAGTGAAACGAACCAACTCCCATGTCTCTACGATTTTCTTATGCAGAGATATAGGTTTTGCTAAACGGTTGCTAGGCTAACCTGTTTGGTTGCTATGTTCGTGGCTTGGTATATGCCAATTGATGATGCTCTAAGCTGTGAGTGAAACGAACCGACCCCCGTGTCTCTATGATGTTCTGATGCAGAGATATAGGTGTAGCTAAATGTTTGCTAGGTTAACCTGTTTGGTTGCTATGGGCGTGGCTTGGCATTTGCAATTGATAATACTCTAAGCTATGAGTGAAACGAAACAACTCCCGTGTCTCTATGATGTTCTGATGCAGAGATATAGGTATTGCTAAGCGGTTGCTAGGCAAACCTGTTTGGTTACTATGGGCGTGGCTTAGCATCTGCCATTTGATGATACTCTAAGCTATGAGTGAAACGAACTAACCCCCGTGTCTCTACGATGTTCTGATGCAGAGATATAGGTATTGCTAAATGGTTGCTAGGCTAACCTGTTTGGTTGCTATGGGCGTGGCTTAGCATCTGCCAAATGATTATGCTCTAAGCTATGAGTGTAAAGAACCAAGCCCCATGTCTCTACGGTGTTCTGATGCAGAGATATAGGCATTGCTAAACGGTTGCTAGGCTAACCTGTTTTGTTGCTATGGGCGTGGCATCGAAGCTTCATGATGATTCTGGGACACTGATTGGTTGCCTGAGCCCACCCCCTTGTCTCTACGACACTGTGTTGCAAAGATATCCACCTGGACTTTTTATAATGGGAGTCTATGGGATCGGTTGCTAGTTTGCTGTAAATGGTTGCTATGGGCGTGGCTTAATAACTTCATAATGATCATGTCACACTGATTGGTAGCCTGAGTAAAATGAGCCCACCCCCTTGTCTCTAAGTGGTTGTACTGCTAAGATATTCAACACGTTCAAGATGTTTTACGCCTTATATGGGCATGCTTCCTGTGATTGGGAAATTTTGGGAGGCTCTTACACCCAAGGGGTACAACTTACACCCCATTGTGAGTGATGTTCTTACAGAGCCTGATAGCCTCTTCAAATCGTGTATTATTTTCATGTTTCTACTCGGAGCTACGACCCGACAAAGTTGGGCGCAATGTTAAGTCAATGGGATTTTTCGGGTTTTTATTCGCACCCCCTCCACCCGATCGCTTATAAAAGTCATAGCACACCATTCCCGAATAGGCCCGTCGGTGTGATGTATTCATTAATGGGCTATGACAAAAGCTGCGGACAAGTAGCGTGCCAAACTTTTGGCAGAACAAGAATAATTATAAGAAGTATGTATGCTCGAATAACAATAGTTATGCTTTTTCAAAGCATCACTAATGATCATGGGTAGTATATGAGACGGTAAATCGGACCTTTCTTGAATGCATAATTTAAAAGGTTTAGACAGCAGAGTCACACCGGTCTCTTATGTCTACATACTTTGGGGCGACTGGGTGACTCTCCATTTAAATACATCCTCTCTGTCCTCATTAGGTTATTATCACACCAGGGGACATCTGCTACTGTTTAACACAGTGTGTGTACTGGACATGTTTATTTTGCTTCCTTTGCAGTAATTAGCTCACATTTTAACATACAGACTCACATAAATGACTAACATAGCAGACATGTCTACACACTTGAGTTTTTTGTGGATGCATTTACTATAGGTCACGTTTCTTGCAAAAATACTGATCTATGAGTATGAAACCAAATATGAACTATAAAGAGGAACTAAAGCAGTTGACCTTAAATCACAGGATATGTGACATGCCTACTGGCTTTATGAACTATTTCCACTCCAACTCTATTTCAGATGAACAGCTGGCCTGTGCCTCTTCTAATTCTGTTGTGTATGTGTAGGTCTGGCTATATTTGTGAGTACAATTTTTTAAAAACATTCTCACCAACAAAGTGAAATTGGATAATTTAATAGGGGCTTACAAATAGGTAGCATCATGTTTACTATAAATCGAATAATGTCAATGACTGGTGTGAGAGCAATTTTCACAAATACGGTGTAAATATTCACCACAAATTACTCTGAAGTTTACAATTTTTCTTGTAGAAAAACAAACCCTATGAAGGATAAGGAAACACATAGGGGTCCATTAACTACATCCTGTTCTGCCAGGTAGCAACTGACTGCCAGACAAACACACACCTCAGTTAAACTAAACAAACATCTAGATAAACATCCTTTACGATCATAACAATGTATCTTGCATTATTTAGTGCCTCTTAAAGTCATGCTCCACTTTCATCCTGTAAACCATTTTCTATGTTTTCTATTACCTTTCATGACAAAAGGCATGAATGATTATCTTGCTACAATTAAAAATGTATTATTCATTCCCAAATCAAAAGCAGGCTACACAAAAACTTCCACGAAAGCAGAATGAAATCAAATTTTCATGCTTTATTCAAAAACGTAAAGCATCAATACCTGTCTGAGATGAAAGTTCAGTTTTCTAGAGTTCCTGTAGCACGCATGTAACAAGCGTTCTCTCTTTCTGTCTGCATCACTCTCTCACTTTTAACCCTCTGACTCTCTCTCTCCCGCTCACTGACTCTCTCTCTCACAAAGACCTTCCACTCTCTACCTCTGGTTTATAGTATGTGGTGACAAAAAAACAGACAACCCTGACATAAAATAGAGAAACAGTGATAAAGATGGAGTGAGAAAGAGGAGAAGAGAGAGAGAGGAGAACAGCTGCGGTGTGTAGCGTGTGGATATACTGGTTTATATCCAGTAAGATGTGCTACTGGCATCCGGTGACTGACTGCAATTTCTATTAATACCAAAGATAACCAGAGTTCATTACTTCAAGCGTAAGGTCAAAATCCAAGGAAAGACAAAAACATTTTCATTTAGAAATTTGCCAGACACATTTATACAATGTGACCTATACTGTGCATTCAAGGTATATATTTTATTAGTATGTGTCTTGCCTGAGATTGGATCCATGACCTAAGTGTTGTAGGCAACTAGAAACACACTGACACAGACAATGAGAATATTGATCTTTCCACCACATGTCCAGTGTGGTTACAGTCAAAACTGAAGTTCAACCAAACTGTAAAGTGATCCACTGTACTTCGTAGTAGTAACATGAATTGTATGCATTTGAGAAAGAGAGAGAGAGAGCATGAGAAAGAGAGAGAGATTATTAAGCAATATCTTACCTTTTCCTCACATATCTTATGTACTGCAGTTTTACACTCTGCAAGGAAAAAGTATTGCGTTAAATATATATTGTATCAATATATATTGCATTAAATCGATGCATATTAATATGTATTACATAGTATTGCATACCTGCTACATGTTTTAATACCAACTTACTACATGTCTACATTGTGGGGACTAACACAAGGATGTCAAAGCTTGAAAATCATCTGCATTGCTGGGACCAACCAATGGCCATCGCAGGACAAACGGCTTACTTAAGATGTGAAACAATGCTGTTATGAAAATCAAATTCACCTCTGCAGTACATGCCGTGGCTGTCGAGGGTTTGTTTGCAGACAGCACAGTGATGCTTCTTCTTGAAGTTCCTTTCTTTAAACGAGTGTGAACCCATTTTCCCCAGCTGCTCAGAATAGCAATAATACAGTTTTATATATAATACTTATAAATTATACAGAGGCGAAATTCTAGCGTAATGAAATGACAGACATTTGATAATGCCAAATCAAATGCTGGGGATAATCAATATCCTCCAAAACTATTTACACAAACTCAACATAACCAATCCTGTTCTGTGTAATCATTAATGTTGAGTTCTAAAAAAACATTTTGTGATTTACATGAACAGAGTGAGCAAAAATATTCCTAAGCACATTAAAATGTTTACTTGACAAATATTAAAATCTATGATTACCTGGTAGGATTATGGAAAGAGAAGAGCATTTTTGTATTAGAGGTTAACTCTATGATGACAGAACTCTTTTTAAAGCTACATCCAGATAGTACATAATTCATTCAAAAAAATGACATACAAACACACACACGCACTGGGTTTCATGTGTTTTATGGGAACTTTCCATAGATATAAGGAAATACTTTCTATTCAGTAACCCTCACCCTACCCTAAACCTAATAATTATATTATATTTTATAATCTTATAATATATTTGATTTAAATGCTAGCTGTTTTCTTCATGAGGATCAAAAAGCAAGGTAAAAAAATACTGTATTACTATCTTTGAGGGGACATTTGGTCTGCAGGGTTAACCAAGACCACTCACACACCCACGTTTGTTTTGGTATTTTTTGGGGGACTGGTCACAGACTGGTCTGGTCATTTATTCTGGCCAATTATACTGCCCTAATGGTATTTTCTACCCTTAAGCACACCCCTAAACCTAACCCTCATGGAAACATTTCTACATTTTTACATTTACTTCGTATGGGTCGCTGGTCGACACAATGTATGTGATCTCAGGTTTACAACAAGAACACACATTTACACACTAAATGTCTTACAAAAGTATTTCTCCCAAAATACTATGATATATTTTACAGTCAACCTATTTAACAGTCCAGCAATGGCCTTAATAAGAGATTATTTAATATGATGTTAAAATGCTGCCATCTACAGGCTTAATTTGAAGCAAACGATTGTTTTGATATTGTGTACTTAAAGGCAAATGAAATGTAGTCAACAAGAAGAGTAAAGGCATTGCTGAAGTTATTAAATAACCTTTACTCGTTGCCGGTTATGCCATCTATAGATTCTGAATTAAATGTATGCTGTAGTGTCGGTGTAATGTATGCATTTAAGCACAGAGATTGTTTCATCATACTATACCGTTCATTCATCAACCAGTCCAAAGGTTCCTTTGACTGAGGTTATATTTACATACTTGCATGCCATTGACATCAAAACATTAAATGTAAATCAGATTGGTTACTGTGGGTACTAACAATTCTTTACAAAACACTTTTCAAGGATTCAGCCAACCAGACTTTCTGTCTCTCTCTCTGTGTGCAGCCAAAGTTTGGCTCATAGACCAAGCATTTCTACACATATCCAACACACACAGCAGCCTTGTAATGCTTTTCACTTTGAAGAGTGCAAGATGAGATTACAGGAAATATCAATGTGCCACAAATATGCACTATGACAGTGCAACACAGTGACAGAGGAACAACAAAACGTTTTCTCTCTGTTATATTTTGAAATAGAAGGGGTTTGGGCCGCCAATCTCTTGCACTCACTGCAATACATGCACACGCACATTTACATTCCGGGCAGGAGCAGACAGGAGCAGGTGGAAAGGCCGAGGTATGCTTCCCCTGTCCCAGAATTCCACTGTCTATTTTTATCCAGTCTTTCTGACCACTAGGAAACGTACGTGTTTGTGTGTATACTTGCATGTGTGTGATAATTTGGTAATTTGGCAATGACAACTGTTTTTTTGGTCACTAACACCACGTGCATACCACATATAAGTGTTTGTTACAAAGAGTGGATGTGTGGAGTGGAAATGTTCACTTAGTCTATTTATGTAAACCTCGAAGGGATTTAATTTTCCATTCTACACAACATATTAAAGCTGTCCAATCCTGAAAGAGACAGCTTGTCGCTGTATGAGTGACAGGGCAATGCTACCATAATGTCCCATGCTGTGTGTGTTTGTGTGGGGGGGGGGGGGGGAGTATATTACTTATAAAAGCTTTCAATAGTGATCATTTAAGCTAATATTATATACTATTCTATCTCTATATACTGCCACGTTGACCAGAAATGCACACAAGCTTTTGCACATACTGTTGCACTTGTGTATATGGTTGAGTGACAATAAAAGGATTTGATTTGAAATTCATGATTGATGCAAATAATGAACATTTTGGATGCACAATAAATCAAAAATAAATTGCATATTATTTCACTACATCTCAAACGGTATTTGGGTAGCAGACATGAAGTTTCAGTAGGTGACAGTAGCTGAAAGTCTGTTGGTGCGGCATGTTTATACTTCATCTAAATTAAAAATATATATTATATTACTAAATGATTAAAAGTCACTTCAGTTATATCACACGTCACTTTTCCTATGTAAAGTTCGACCTGTCTAAAAGATAGATATTTTGTCCTCTAATATTTTTAGGATTGATCTAAAGGTTGGGAAACAGAGACCACTGTATTTATTTGACCTCATGTAGACCTACACAGGCATACCTCTGTTAAGCTGAGAATCTCTGCATCCTCTGTGCAGTCCCGTGTCTTCAGAGGCTCCAAGGATTGGGGATCCCTCTCTTCAGCCCACCGTTGTTTACTGAATACACAACCCATGCTTTCTCTTTCCGTCCCTTACTTTTTCTTGCTTTGAAATCCTGTCCCTCTCTATCACTTGCTTAGTCCTTGTGTCCTTCAGTTTCCACTCCAGGTTGCACCAATAAACTTTTTCCTTTTATGTTATTCCTTTTTAGTTTATTTCTCCAGGACCCCTCCTCTTCAGATGTGTTCCTCAATGTCTTGCTCTTCAGTTCCAGCCCACAATCATGTCTCCTCCACTTTCCTTCACATACATTCTCTCCTTCTCTCTCTTGGGGTGTCCTCCTTCTATCTGGCTCTTGCCCCCTCACATGCTATGTAACGCCTTCCTGCGTCTCTCCCGCAGCTGTTTATGGCAGGTTTACGTCAGACCCTTCCTCTTCTCTGGCACTCAAACTCTGCTCACCCACTGAGAGAGACCATAGATATACACACACAGACCAACAGTGCCATTTATTCTGAGCAATCAAAATCTTGCATACAAAATGTTATTCGGAATCTGGAAATGTAGTTGGAATGTTAAGAATTTAAAGAAACATTACAGCATATAATGATTAAATGAAAATTGGCCACAAAAGCCAACTTTCATTTTCTCCATAGAAAAAACACAAGATGCTCTTTGGAAAGTTCTCAGATTGTAATGAGATAACATAATGGATGGCCAGTTTTGCACAAACGTCCCAATTTAGAAACTAAAGGCCACTCATAATTGTGAAATTGTCTCTTTTTTGTGCACAGGGCTTGAAATGTTGTGTCCTTTACCTTTGAAAAGGTAAAACTGAAAACATTCTCATATTTAATCACATTGCCTACAGCCCTGCCTACAAGTTTTAGGATTACAAAATGTCAATCAAATAATTATGACAAAGAAATACTATTTTCTTATATCAATTTCATGTTAGCATTTGATTTGAAGTCTTTGTAAATGTGGATGTTTCAATGCAATATTTATGAAAGCATTTTAAAAGTATCTGGCCCACAAGGACAGACAAAAGTTTTCCATGTGCACACACACATTTCTAAAGCGTGTATTCAAACATCTCTGCACCACCCAATCCCACAGTCGCCATGCGCTCTCACCAGAACCCTGCATGCAAACAGAGAAAAGCATTAGGTCTTCTGTTCTTCCTCATTTCCATCTTTCATTGACAGAATGATACAACAAAGCGTTTGTTCTCTTACTGTACGTCCGCTGGTTTCCAAGCAGTGCTTGTATTCCATCTGCATGAGTGGGTGTAATACAGAATACAGAATAAAGAGCGGATGGAGAACACGAGCCCAGGGCCGACAATTCTTCTATGAATAAAACTCCATTCACAATCAAATTTCTGCATTACAGAGCCTGTTATATAGCCGCTGTACTCAAAATATCTCTTAAGGAATGTCTGAGTGTATAAATCACTTCAATTCATTACAATTTGTCTTAATCATTTTTATCTTAGACCAGTTTATCACGGTATATATAGTATAGTAGTCAGTTAAAATGCATTTTCAGAACATAGCATTTAACTTGCATCTAGCCTTTCCCATGCTTTAAAAATGCTGTTACATTCAACATTCTAGTAGTTTCTGTGTTCAGAGACCACCAGTTAACACCAACTGTCACTTTACAGACAACAGAAACAACACACACATACACCTGACACAGCAGAAACAAACTATAAACACACAGAGTTGCATCTGTCACTAGAGGCTGAAATCACAGTGAGCTGCAGTCTCATGTTTAAAACATGCTGTGATGCTCAAAGCTGTTAAAATCATATATTAATGGATCAGAAAATACTGTGCAGTTCATTATTTCAGCTTTTTGTGGTAACATGTTTTTGTAAACGCATGCTATGGCATTCTTTGAAGTTCCTTTGGTAACCATTGAGAATTCCAGGACAACATACATCTGATATACTATAACTTTACCATAGTAGCCTACTGTTTTTGCCATATCCCTAATCTAACCTTAATAACTTTTATCTCTCGTGCTTTTACAACCAAGAACAACAACATTTATTAACATGCATGTTTGAAACCATTTTTGAACATTCTGTATTTCCTATTGTCTGTGCATCTGAAGCTTAACAAATAATACACATGCAACAAAGCCACGGGCCTTGGCTTGTTAAAGCCATCAGGATAACATTAAACCATTGTGCTCATGGAAATAAGATGCCACACAGGACCATGGAATGTTCTTAATTGACGCTATTCTTCAATATTTCCATGTGTGGACACATTCGCAATGCATTAGTTAAAGCAACATCACTAACTATCATAATGGATAATGTGTTATGTAGAATTCTAGAACTAACCAGTTGCGTGCACATTCACATCAGGTTTAACTGCACGCCTGAAGGTTTCAGATAGGGCAACTGAAAAAACATGGGGCAATAGCACATTAAGCCCACTCTATATATTCTACCAAATAAAAAAGATTTTAATTGAATATCTTGAGAAAAGGGCTGAGCGGATATCGGACTTTCAGTAGGCTACACAATTACTGTTTTATTAGTCAAATTCATCTTTAATTTTATTTTGCACTCTTTCTTTATTTTGACCAACGAATCAACAGTCCAATTCTGAACGTATGGAAGCGAAGAGAGTTTGCAACCATTGCAGCTCATTAAATTTTAAGTGGTTGCAAAACCACCACCTATCTTGTTGGAGTGTGAACCTGATACTGACATGGAATTCTATAGTAACCATTCTGCCACAATGATCCCTCAAAATGATCAAACGCATCCTTGGAATAATATCAAATCAGTATTTTATGCTTATTGCTTAAAGTTATGAAACATTGGTATTATAGAACCGTTGTTCTTACGTTGTTTGTGGAACTCTTAAAACATACAGAAACGTTTGCATAACTTAATGTCAATGTCAGCAAATCCTTTTGGGACATATTTTAATAGCTGGGAAGACTGTCAATAGCCCCAGTAATTAATATCAGGGTTATTGTCAACACCAGCATATTGCGACGCGCCTACTAGAGGAACACTTGGACACACATAGCTTTGCTTTTCAAGTTAGATGTGTGAAACCACTTATCCAAATATAATCTAACCATAGCCTTAATAAGGTGCACAAGCAACCATTGCAGTGGCACTGTATAAAAAAAACTGTTAAAAAAATAAATCTATTCCTCTTGAATGATTACAAAACCATACATGGCTTTGGACAGCCGAGCTCAATACTGAATCAGCAGGGGAGCGGGAGGATCCACATAGCGTCAGGATGTCGGACCATGAGAGCGATTTAAAAGCATTCTGAGTGATTTCCTAATCTTGGAACATAACACTGCAACAAAGTTCTGAATTAAAAGGATAAACAGAATATGTATTAGTATGAGGCATTGAGGGATGCGATTAAAAGTACAGAACCTTTCTATCAGTGCCTATTCTGCTTCAATGCCTTGGAAAAACAGGATCAGCTCTACAGTCAGATTGTCTGGTTCTTCAAATGGAGCAAGGTGTGTATAGCTTGACAACACAAAACTGAGCATTTCAATTACGTAATTAAATAAATGCAGTTAAAAAATTGAACAAAACTGATTCAGAGACAAGTTACAGTATCTTACATACTTTTTATTTATAACAATGGCGTTCAAATTAATTTTTTCAAATGTCTACATGTGACATCGTTTATCTACTCACTGCACTGATTTTTACTTTTTAAAACAGCCCTGTTTTGGGAATATCATAAATTCATAAACATGACATGCCAACATTGTGGATACCATAGCCATAATTCCTCCCCCTTAACCCATGCCATTCTCCCACCACAAAACGGCTTATTTTTTTCCTAATTGAAACCCTTGATCATGTTTTGTTTTAATGTATTTAGCCGATTCTCGTAAGCTTCATTCTTCTTGGTTGTTGTCATCTCCCTGGTATCCATCCATCAGTAGGGCAGCATACTTACTGGCTGAACTGAATTGCTGTAGGGACAAAACAAAGTTTTAAGTCTCAAAGGTTTGCAAATCACAGTGATAGTAACAGTGTTGTGAAATGAAAGGAATTGAATTTCACTTCTGATTGCATTAACAACTTCATTAGCTAATTTACGCATATGGCATACATTCTGTTCTTATAGAAGGTTTCAGCGGCAATAACATATGGAATTATAATTTAACTTAATAATTGCATTGTATATTAATAGCATACTGTAAATCAAGTATAAAATAAATTGTTATAACCATACACAGACCAGACATTAACAGTCTTTTCAAAGCATTTTACAATTTACAGTACATACAGTGCACCAGGATGTATGTTTCATGGGAATCAAATCCATGACTTTTGCTCAACTAATGGAAAGCTCAATCAAATGATGAACAGGAATATCTCATTAACCAGCTATGGTGTAATAACCTGTTACAATACTCACAGGAGGAGCAGTCTCTGCATTTTTCTTTGGTTCTGACGCTATTCTGGGCTCTCCCTCTCCCCTAACCTCTTTCCTGTAAACCCACACAACTTTCAAGTTAACATTAGAACAAACCGTATATCTAATAGCAGATTAATCTTAAATCACATGTTGTGTTGTCACTGCACTAATTCACATTCTCACCCATCTGCCAGTTCTCTCCGTTTCTCCCTATTTGGGGCGTCAATTCCTCGACCCCGCCCCCCTCCTCTCCCAACTCCACCTCCTCTTCCCTGAGGTACCCTTTTCTCCCTTTGAACCCCATCAACCCAGTTTTCATCTACCAGAGAGATAGTAGTGAATAAACAGTCTATAGTCATAACCTGGTCTGTAATGCTTTGCTGTAAATGTGGAGGCTTTTACCTTTGCCTGATACTCTCTCTTCTGTTGATCTAGTAGAGAAATTAAAAAAGTAACGTCTATTTCACCATACTGTAGTATGTTTGCCTACATATGTTTTACGTGATCATCTTTCTCTGTAACTTAATGAGACGGAATCGCACCTGCTGTGTGTGGGATCACTTCTGCTGGTTGGAGACACTTGGGGTGGCACTTCCCCGTCATTAGCACCGCCCCCTGTACTGCGTTTAGCCCAGGCATTTTCTTTAGGCGGAGGGGCTGGCATTACTTTTAGTGGGAGTACTCCCTGATTGGAAGAAGGTGATGGAGATGCAGGAGATATGGGCTCATCCTCTTGACCACTTAAGATTTCATTCTCAGAATGATTACCATCTCTAGATCTCGATCCTAAACAACACAGATAATGATTTAGTTCAGTTTTAAGAGGTCTTTTAGATGAAAATCTGTATTAACTGTGTAGCTGGAATTATTCACTTAAAGTGAAAGTTCACACAAAATTTTTAAAATTAAATTCTGTCATCATTTACTCTTGTCATTTCAAACACGTATGACTTGAATTCACCCGTAGAACAGAAAAGAAGATAATTTGAAGAAAGTTGGTAAACGAACAGCGATGGCACCCATTCACTTCCATGGTATGGACACCAAACCAATGAAAGTCAATGGGTACCGCCATTGTTCGGTTACCAACATTCTTCAAATGATCTTTTGTTTTGCGGAAAAAGTCATACAGGTTTGAAAATGACAAGAAGGTGAGTAAACTGAATTTTCGTTTTTTTAGATGAACTATCCCTTAAGTTAAAGTTTAATACTCCACCCAAATTCCATCATCTGTAGCAACTGAGTAGGACTGTTTTTATAAAGTTGAAGCATCATGCCTTCCCATTAAAAGAGCAACAGATACACAATTTCTTCACATTTACAATAATTACATGTCGGCTCTCAACTACAGGTAATTTGATGTAAAGAACACAAATGCATAAATTACCTTTAGCACGGGATGATTCACTTCCTGTGTGCTCACGCTCCTTAGACAGCCCCTCACTCCTCCAACTTGGGTCTCTGAACAAAGACAACAAAGCTCTAGTAAACATCATATGTCTTTCACATCGCTGTTTAAACTGTGCTCTGTTCTGACACTCAAATGCCCACTAAACTGCCCTCCCCCATTACCGGTCCCTCGGCCTCCTCTCTGAGGCCTTGTTCTTATCTTCCTCCAACTGCTTCTGGAGTCGTTCCTGTTCTTTCTTCAGCCTCTCCTCCACTTCCCGCTCCTTGGCGGCTGTGTCCACAGGTTTGGCTGCCCCGAATATAGAGGAGGCCCTGCCGGAACTTGTGGTGCTGCTCTGGGGGGGCAAGCTTCCACTCTGTTCCTCCTCTTTTGGGATGCTGCGTGGCTTCAGGTTTAGCTTGGGTCTCTGAAGAGGGGCTGCGAACACAACGATGGCAACTACTTCTCAAACAATTTTAACATCATGTATTATAACATATTAGTAAAAAAAGAAGCAAAAATTAATAAGAATTATTCTATTAGATTAAACTTTTAACAAATTGACGTTACATAACGTTTCGCAATCGCTTCATGTGTACCTCTCTCTTCTTGATCTCCATCCCTTCGGTCATCATCTCGTTTGAAGCCACTGCTCCTCCACTGGCCTCCACCACGTGAGTCATGACCTAAAGCAATCACATGGTCACAGCATAATTTAAAAGAAAAATGGAAAGAATTTACAAGTATCACACCCAAAGTTTGTAGAATCAAAGAGATTAACTTGAAATATTAAAACTGTATAAGAAACCAACCTCCACGATCGTAGTCTCTGCTACCCCTGTCGTCATATCGATCCCTCCTATCTCTGTCATCATAGCGATCTCTACGGTCCCTGTCGTCATAGGACTCTCTACCACCATAGCGATCTCGACCACTGTCATAGCGATCATCTCGCCTTGGAGCGTCTCTGAATCGATCCGACTCATAGCGATCTCGAGACCCTGCAAAAAGTAAATTATAAAAATGGGCCACACCGTATATCTACACACACAAGATGATATCCACCAACATAAGCCAATATAAGAAGAATTTTATGTAGAAAATGGTAAATCACGAAACTAAAAATGCAGTTATAATAAATGCAATCGTATTATAGACTCAAATACAGGACTTGAAACCTTATTCTGGTGCTGAACTTACGGTCTCCATAACTGTCATCTTTGCGAGGTCCATCATCCTGCTCCACGCTCGGTCGTGCCCTCCAGTCAGAATCGGTCTTATCAGGGCCGCTGTCCATCACACGACCACGATCCCTGTCCCGTCCCATCATTGAACCACTATCTCTCTCTATAGGAAATGTGAAATAGAAACAGGAGATTCAACACACTTCCCTGGTATGGACAGAGAGCACGAATAGGGATTGGTATGTCATCCATTTACCTTTGTCATTGGATTGATCTGCAATATCCACCCGGATCCGCCTGTTTCCAAGGTTCTACAGACAAAGGTTATGTGACATAAATCGTCTAAAGAATTATACAAAGGATAAAAGCAATGCACAAAGCTCACTACTGTGCCAAACCTATGCTCAGTGTTTCATCGTCAACTCACCTCTTCATTAAGACTGAGCGCACGCAAGATCGATTCCACATCATCAAATTCAGCATAACCAAACCCCTTGAGCCTCTCTGGGTTACTAGCTTCCCTTGGCAAACGCACAGCGCTGATCTGAAAACATGCACAAAAATGTACAGTTACACATAACTCTTAGCACTTTTAATTTGGCATTCTTTGCTGAATATATAAATACTACTACTGACCGCTAGCCCCCTGAAGAAGTCTTTAATGGATTCCTCACTGACATCATAGGGTAAATTACCCAGGAAGGCTGTGTAGGGCGGGCCACGTGGCAGCCGAGAGCGGTCGATGTTTGGTTCCCGTGCTGCACGAGGAGCCGTTGGCAAGATGGAGCGATCAATTGGAGGCGCTCGATATGAATCCTCCTCAGTATGCCAGGAGGTCGAGACTGAAGCGTGAGAAAGAACATCAGAAAACAGGTTAAACTCAAAGACATTACATGGGACTGTATTTTTTAAACGTAAAAAGCCCATTGAGAAATTATGATGTAGACAATAAAACATTTTGGCCTCCTACTCACCATCTCCATCCAAGTCATCAGTCTCATCTGCCCAGCTGGTGGTCTTTGTGCTGGGGTAACTGGGGGGTGCACTGCCACCCTTATCATCCGCAAGGAAGTCATTAAGGGTGAGGGTCTTGCCCTTCTTCTTATTCTTCTTAGCTACATGACAAGGAGCAAAAGCTGGATAAAGCATTTCTCACCTAAAATAACATTTAGAATAAAGTAGGAGTGTAACGGTTCTCGGTAAATAACTGAACCGCACGGTTGTCCACCAACGGTTCGGCACACGGTCCAACGCGCTTGGACAGCGGCTCATCTTAAATCTGACGACGCATTTATAATATGGTTCGTTAAAAATTATAATGCATAAAACAGACTGACAAAGTTCAGCTAATGTATGTTTGTCGATGGATACACATTTAATACCTACAACAAATCAAATAACGTAGACAAATTTCAATAGGATTGACGTATGCTGTAATATGACCAGTCATTTATGCTTTCATCACCCGGGTGTTGTGAGCGCGCGAGTGCAGGTGAGACCTGAAGAGCACATTTTGCTATTTAAACTAAACTCATTCAAGCCTTGTCAATTTAAACATTTAAGTGCAAGATGATGCACAAGAAAACTCGCTTGCGTGCTGTGAGAAGATCCGAAGCGTGCATAAGGACAGTCTCAGACATGGCGCAAATATTGAGTTGTCTTTGAAGCGCTTAAACGGACAAATTCACACACGAAGTAGGTCAACATGCCCCTCTTGTCGAGTATCTTAACAAACATAGTGGGTTATGTCTTAAGTGAACGGACGAAACAGATGAAAAACAACGCATGTGTACAGTATCAGTGTACTGGATCGGTTTCATTCCTCTTAAAGCGACAGCAGCATATTCCTGCTGTCTGTTCAAAGTCAAGGAAATCACTCACTGCTTGTGACTCAATAGCTTCTGTAACTTCAATTATGATTCGTCTTTATTTAATTTGTACATATGCAATGTTATGTTTTATTTGATTACTTCATCAAGGTACATATACAGTATCTTATTTCATGTTCTGCTTTGCTCTTTTGTTTTATTGGTGCTGTTACTTGTAGCTTGATTATATGTTCTTATTTTTATTTGTCAGTAGTCCCTTTTCCCTGAACACAGCACAAATCGAACCGAACCGTAACCCTAAAACCGTGACACAGACCGAACCGTGAGTAATTTGAACCGTTACACCCCTAGAATAAAGACATAATGTAATGCCTCCCCCCACCCCCCTAAACGTCACTGTGCAATATGGTGACACAGATAAGAAGGATAGGATGACAACGCAAAAATGAACAGGATTGTTTAAAAGACTTGTTCCTCCTCTTAAGTTGCTAAACGTTTTCACAACACTCATGAACGAAGATAACGGGGCGTTGGTGAGTTTAAAGTGACTAGTTGAAGACGGGGGGGGGATTGTTGGGGAAGCACTCTAATACTCTAATGTGACACTTCGATACTGGATGTCGCTCAACTCGAAAATGTTATTAAACTTATCAACACAGCTTCCTGACCGCTTGCACATTGAACTCGTCGTTTAAAATAAACTAGACGATCCAGCTCCATTTCTACACACGTGGTGACCCTCCCGTCCCTCCTCTGGACCCTACTGCGCAAGCGCAGTAAACACGGGTTATTAGCGCCGTCCACAACTTCATGCAGTAACATTTTCTTAAATATCACAAGTGGCCGTGCGTTAACTTCATAAGCTATCAAATACGCAAAGTCATCAAAACCTCTTGTAAATAAAAGCATGTCCAGTCGTAAATTGCCGTAGAGCAACAGAACATGCGAGGCACATGATTTGGCCGCTAGCAAAGTGGCTAATTCGTCTGAGCATAACGCTTCACAGTACAACTAATCCTTCCTGTTTTCAATGTGTCTTCTCAATTAATTTATGCGCATAATGGTTGAAAATATCATACGGTGACGGCGACTATCACTATCATGTTACGAGGCGGTTTTCTACAAACTTACTGTTCGCAAAAAAGTCTAGAAATATAAGCAGAGCGCGAGAGCGCATTATTCTTACCTGACGCCGCCATGTTGAAGAGTGATGTGTTGGAAGAGTCCCGGATGAGGGCGTCAGAGACTTGTCACGGAGAGCCTCAACAGCCCATGAAATCAGTTTAGAAAATAGCTTGCAAAAAAAAGATTTTGTGTTCGAAAGAAAAATTAACTAAACAACTTGAAAATGCAGATGTATCTTTTATCCAGAGAACCCGTCCAAATAACCTTTTTTTTAAAAAAAATCTCCCATTCTTTGGTCCCATTCTTGTTATTCTATTGTCTAAACGTATTTACACTGTGTGTGGATATTTATTTAATTTTTATGCGAAATGATTGCAGAAGTAAATACTTATCTGATATTATCTGACTAATATCAGCTGGTTGTGTTTTGCTTAAATCCACTAGGAGTTTTTACAAAAATGTAAAATATAAATAAGATAAAAACACACAAAACAAATAAATACAACATAAGAGTAAATATACATAGGCAACAAAAAATATCAAATCAAGGGATTAATTTTAGGCCGTCTTAAAATTGAAAATGGTATCAAATAAATACTATTAGTGTAGTGTAATCTTTCATAAAGCCAGTCTCCTAAAAGTAGCAGGTCTTTTGAAACAGAATAAAATGAAACTAAAACTAGTTGCTTTGGATATGCGTTTAATACAAAATTAGTAGCCGTCCTTATATAGAAAAAATTACAAAATAAAAACTAATCTTTATATAAGGTCCGTGTACCTTCGGATAATTCATATATTCGTTTTTGTTTTCAAAACAGAAAAACGAATAAACCGTTCATTTTTGACATATTCCACCGTATACGAGACTAATTTTTGGGTTGTTTTCCTCAATATTTCTTTAAGTGCATCAAATTAATATACAACAAAACCAAAACGAAACATCAAGTATTTTTCTTAACAAAGCGCATTTTAGTCCACCGGAAGTTCAGCTGCACTGCCGCCTCTGGCGACGAGAGGTGGTAGCACAAGACCACTCTCTGAATTATACATATGTTTTCAGTGGTGTGTGCCACTAAATCCGTAAACAACCATACAGACACATAGGTAGACATTTCTGTGCAATGTAGAAGTATACACGCAGTTAATGAAATAAAGAATGGACCTATATGGACGCGCACGCGCATGCGTCAATGCTCGTGGCAGCGATGTATCTGACAGCGGGGGAGGTCACCATAGCCACCGTTAAAATGGATAGTGAGAGAGGCGCGTCTTGCACTTTAATGTGTTCAAAAATTGCACTTAGTTTGCACTTTGTATGTAGAAGTGTTTTGTCTTTTATGTTAACATTTTTACGAACAGTGCAAACAAAGTGCAATTTTTGAACACTTCTACATACAATTGTTGTATGTAGAACTGTTTTGTCTTTTATATTTTATACTGTACGTAGATCGACATACATGATGCTATGTTTATAAAAAATAAGATGAGTTAATAAAAAACCTGTACTTTTCATTGCACGTTACATTCTATTACAAAAACTCCGCCCAAAACACAATAGAAAATGTAATGGGTTTCCTTGTAAGTACCATTATGAACCTTTGGGTTTTTATGCATTAAAACCAAAACTAAATTCCTATTATAACTAATAAATCCATTACATTTTCTATTGTGTTTTGGGTAGGGTTCTATTGTTTTTTTATTCTTAATAAAATGTAGTGAGTGGTGTGTATGAGACATTACATGTTGATCAAGCAGACTGTATATTATAAAAACTATTTCTTCACTTTACTTCTTCTTTTATCATGGGTCACTATGACCGGTTAACCTTTACATTCGCATACCTGAATATGAATGAATGAATAGCTTTTATTGTCATTGCAGGCAAAGCAAACAACGAAATTCTTAGAGCACCGGTAACACAAAACATAAATAAATATTTGTAATATAATACGACAAAAATGCCCTCTGGCCGGCGCTTCAGAGCACCAAACACCAGGACTTCCAGACACAGAAGCAGCTTCTACAGATAACTGCTCCTTAAGAGCAATATTCCACTTCCACTACTCCTATAGTGTGCACTATTGTGCCTTATTATATGTACATTTCATTTATACATGTATATAACACTACCTCTACTTACTACATTATCCATTTGCACAAGTGTACATACAATCTGTTAATATGTATATTCTACTATATACTACCCTGTACAATGTCTCTTATATGTTATTATCCCACATTTTCTGTACAATAGTCTTTATTTTATATATGCATATTTTAGAATCTTTTACACTGTAAATCTTATTATATTTGTATTGTCATTGTGTTGAATGTCTGTAGCTTCCAACATCAAAGAAAATTCCCTGTGTGTGAAAGCACACTTGGCAATAAATCTCTTCTGATTCTGATTCTGAAAAAAGTGCAAAAAATTGGAAAAACAGCATTTTGACTAATCACTGTAAAATGAGCAACAAGGTAATAGACCAGATAAGGGAGATCTTAAAGTGCAGTGAGATAGCAGAGTCACATTTGAACATTTACTGTAGATAACTGTTTAGGATATGTATTGTCCTGGGATAGAAACTGTCTCTAAATCGGCTAGTGTGTGTTTTGGCTGATCTGTAACGCCTGCCAGATGGCAACAGTTCAAACAGACCGTGACCAGAGTGAGAGCAGTCTCTGGTGATTCTCATTCCTAACAAACCTTTATTTTAGACACTCACTTTGCTTATTTGTACAATCTCTTAGTAGTTATAACTTTTTACCAAACTCAGCTAGCCTATAATGTAATATGCAATGATAAGGACAGGTTTTGATTAACTCAGCTTATTTTTGTAAACAGCTATCATACATGTAGAGTTGTATAGAAATGTTTAGTCTTTTATGTTTAACATTTTCATGAACTTAACATTTGACAACTTTCACATTTTTAGTGCAAACAAAGGTGCAAAATTGTTTCAGACGTGCAAAACGAGCTGCTCTCACTATGAATTTAAATGGGGGCTATGGTTAAACCTCCCTTGCTGTCAGCTTTGCAAGCATGTATGCGCCCGCCCGCGCACGCACACACACATTCTTTATTTTATCAGAATCAGTCGCAGTTTTAAGTGTTTTAACTGTTCACTTCCAGTTCACGCTTTAACTTGTCAATTTCATGCTTATGCGGAAACTGGCAACATTCTGTTATCAGAATCAGAAAGAGCTTTATTGCCAAGTATGTTTGCACATACAAGGAATTTGTTTTGGTGACAGGAGCATCCAGAACACAGAAACAGCAACAACAGTACACAGAGACCATAACACAATAGAATACAGTACACAGATGACTTAAATAAGGGCCTATGGGTATAAAAAATTTAAGAAATACAATTCAATAAACATAAGATAAAGCTATAGAGAGTAAACTATGCGTGTATGTAAATATGTACAAGTAAAAAATAAAAATAGACTATTATAGTACAAGGTATGTGCTATATACAGCAGAATGAATGAAATATAATTTACATGAAAAGTTGTATAAAAATAGATAGTGTATTATCTGGAGGATATAATTATTAATTGCACGTAAAACACCGTTTCATTAACTGCGTGTATACTTCTACATTGCACAGAAATGTCTACCTATGTGTCTGTATGGATGTTTACGGATTTAGTGGCACACACCACTGAAAACATGTATAATTAAAGAGAGTGGTCTTGTGCTACCACCTCTCGTCGCCAGAGGCTGCAGTGCAGCTGAACTTCCGGTGGACTAAAATGCGCTTTGTTGAGAAAAATACTTGATGTTTCGTTTTGATTTTGTTGTATATTAATTTGATGCACTTAAAGAAATATTGAGGAAAACAACCCAAAAATTAGTCTCGTATACGGTGGAATATGTCAAAAATGAACGGTTTATTCGTTTTTCTGTTTTGAAAACAAAAACGAATAAATGAATTATCCTAAGGTACACGGACCATATAACTTGCACACTCTAAAACAGGGATTCAGAAAGATTTTTAAGAAAGTCCTCAAGTCTTAAACTCTGAAAGCAGTGTTTAGTGTGACTTAACAGTGATTAGATAAGTGACTTGATAAGATTGGACAAGTGAATATAAAAAGGGATTGTGAGCGGCAGAAAGAAACTGAATCAACTTACATTTTGCTATCAGAGAGGTAGTTTGTCCTGAAGATGTGGAGGTTAACGTGTGTCGCTTTGACCCTGCTCATTTGTGTCAAAGATACGTTTTTGGTCTCATAATATTTATGGATACAAACTTTTTTACGGAACAAAAACAGGACATGCTGTGCTTGATATATATAAAACTACATCTGTTGCTCTTTATTATAAATATCATAAATATTTCATTTTAACGTCTCCTCTGTTGGCAGGTTCACTTTCTCAGTTGAATGGTAAGAGGTCTGCTAATTCAGATGTTGATATTAAGCCACATACTTTTAGAATAGAAATGCTTATGTTAACCATCTCTTTATTTATCACAGTATGTGGACAAGCCACACTGAACCCCATTAAAATTGTGGGTGGTGTAAATGCTTCTGAAGGGGCGTGGCCGTGGCAGGTCAGTCTGCACAGCCCAATCTACGGAGGTCATTTTTGCGGAGGCTCCCTGATCAACAGCGAATGGGTGCTGTCAGCAGCTCACTGCTTTTCTAAGTAAGATTTCAATAAACAGACAGCTCATCCATCCAGCCAAATTCATCATTGTTTCATTCTTTTCTTCATTATCATCTTCCATTACTGTCTTTAGGATAACCCCGGCCAACCTGCAAGTTTACTTGGGGAAGAGAACACAGCAGGGAGTTAATGCCCATGAAATCATCAGATATGTTTCAGAGATCATCAATCACCCCTCCTACAACCGCGACTCCGATGACAACGACATCACTTTACTTCACCTGTCCACCCTAGTCACCTGTAATGACTACATTATACCCATCTGTATGGCAGCACAGAACAGCATCTTCCCTTCTGGCACCAGCAGCTGGATCACAGGCTGGGGACAAATTGCATCTGGAGGTACAACAAATCACATAAGTACATCTATCTTCTCACAAATTGATGACTGTATGTTTTAACTTGTACAGTGAGTTTAAAACGAACGTTGTACAAAGTTTACCTGCTCATGGTTAAAGTAGTGGATAATTCTCAATGCAATAATCTTCTGGGCGCTGGATCTGTCACCAACAACATGATGTGTGCTGATTTACTGGAGGGAGGCAAAGATACCTGCCAGGTACAACAATCATTCTTTCATCTCATCTTTGATGTGAATACAGTCCTATATATGAAATCCCATCTCCTCTCTTTTTTATCCTTTCTGTAGGGTGACTCTGGAGGTCCAATGGTGAGCCAACAGGGTTCAGTGTGGGTTCAGTCTGGTATCACTAGCTGGGGTTATGGCTGTGCTAATCCCAATGCACATGGTGTGTACACCCGTGTGTCACAGTATCAGAGTTGGATCACAACACAAAACACCGTTAGCAAGAACCTCCCAGGATTCATCTCGCTTAGCCCCACAAGCCCATGCCAACCTGCTCCTACCATACCATCTGCTGCTGCACCTACTACCCTACCACATACCACTTCTACTCGACCCCGGTCCTCACCCTTTCCAAGTTACACATTTCATCTACATACCTGAACGCATTTAGAATTCTGTGAACGTTTCACTGCCGAGTGCTTCTATATGTGTTTTTGGTGCAGGCTCAACCTCCTGTTATAAAAGATGTGGTGAAAAGGTTGACAAATGCAACATTTGCCACTGCAATTTTTACTGTCGCAGATACTGCTGCAGTGATTATAAAAAGCAGTGCAGGCGTGAGTCTAAACAGAGTTTAATGCAATTTATTGAGCAAATGTTTCTTATGCATTTAACTGACTGCTACATCGGAACTAATTGTTTGTTTTTTGTGTCTCTGCAGATTGAGGATGATTTTTGGCACGGGCGAGTGAAACACATCCTCTTCACACAGGCATTACTCATCAGATCATTTCCATAAATTTGCTTTTGGTCTGTTGAACCTTTTTGTGAATCAAGTACAAGAAAATATATTATATCAGTGCAGAATTACTTCCTCAATAAGTTTCCAAATCCTACACAAATGTAATTGTGTTTAAAACACAAAGCAATTATAGAAAAACAGTAATGATTTGATTATGTTTCTGAGTGTCAAAAGGGCTTTCATGAAATTAAATAAATATTCAGCAATATCCAACATGTAATTTGTAACAAATTTCATCAACAATGGCATTTTTACATCCGGGAGGTCTATATATTCAGCCATAGCACAAACAACAAGAATTAATTGATTACATCACTAATAACAGTCACCTAAAAATAGAATATTACAGAATTATAATTATAGAATTTTTAGAGAGTTCAGAAACAATATGAGCTGATATATATTGTAACTTATACCACGGGGCTGTTGAATGCTTCAATCTGATTGGTTTGCAAACGTTCTGTGGGTATGCATTAACTTTCGGGAAATGCACACCTATGAATTGCCTTGTGTTGTCGTTAAATTAGTACACATTTACATATATGAATAACCGTTTGAAGCATGTTTTTTACACTGCAAAAATAACGCGTATTTCACCAATATTCCAGAATAGTCAACAAGCTGACTAGTAAAACTATACAGTAGGATACGGTTGAAAACTACTATCATATCACATTGTCCCAAGACACCTAGGGGAGCGTGTCCCAACATGCTCACGTGGGAAAGTGACGTCAATGCATACCCTCTACTTGTGTTTGCCTTTGTCCTTGGTCTGTTATTAAATGTATTGAGTTGTCGTATTGTAGTTGAGTGGAGTGTTGTTGTGTTGGATGCCATGCCATGCCATATTTTGCTCATGTTTCTTGTTTTGTGGATTATACCTTTTTAATAGATTCATTAAATCACTTTGACAGATCAATCTTTTCGGCATTGTTCTTGGATATATTTGTTACAGCTTGACTTGACATTTTCTCACCATGATTTTTGAAATAAGAGAAGGACACCATAACTTCTTTCTCACAAGCCATACAGTCTGGTTCTCTTCTGGATGTGAGGAAATGAGGGTAGAGTGTGTCCACTGATTAATGTAATGACTGATTAATGTAAGGGTGGTGGCACCAAGGCGTAGCCCTCTGGTCACTGAGGAAGAGCTGGAGAACGCAACATGGTCTTGATTAATCTCTATTATTAGCTAATAGTGTGTGGTTTTTCCCAGATGATGTAATTGAATAGTAGAATATGACTATGGGCGATAAGAAATTGAGCTTTGAGAACAACAGGGCCCATTGTACTTGTAAGTCACATTGCGACTTACAGCAAAGATATTAATATTAATGGGGAGGAACCTTGGAGGAAGAGGAACGCAACGCTCAATATGGACCCTGTCCGAAATGACACACTCCGGTCTTGTGGACCTCCTCTACACTTCATGTGAGTTAATTCAAACACTCAAATATTTTATACTTTGCACATGAATGCAAAGTGCAGTTGAAATGACAGAGCATTACATACGCAATAGGTCACATTTTCTAATGAAGAAAGAACTTATTGACAACCTTGCATAGCTTGCTGTTCTCATAAATGAAAATAAATTAATTATAAAGCATATAAACATTTAAACAAAGCCCTTTTCATCTATTCTTAAACTCGAATAAACACTGAAAATATACATGTCATCACAATAATCACTTTAAACATACTCAACAGTCACATTTGTAATTTCTCTCTTAGACGTTACATTTACTCGAAAACTTGTATTTCTGTTACCCGTCAGTTGTCTCAATATCAAAACATACATTATATTATAACCCATAACCATGCAGTTTTGGAGGCCGCATGCATGGTCCCCATAGTTAGCATAGAGCACAAGATTTATAACGATCCTGTTCTTTTAGGACTATTTGTTCATCCTGGCCTGCAGGGGTCGCTCTCCCTGAGCCTCCTGCCATGCGCCTCCAGAACGTTAGAGCGCACCTACATTATGAACTCTGGTCGCTCCAGGCCTGTAGAGGTCACCATTGCCTCATTCAATACCTCATCATCAACCGGATTGCCTACACCTGTGTTTGACCCTCCATAAGTCTGTTTGTTCTGTGTATTTGCGTTCAGTCTTGATCCGTTTATCCCGCTGTAGATCGTTTTGGAGTTAAGTGTTCTTGTTCTGTTGAGTTTTTAGACCCTCATGTCTACTATTGTGTTACTCAGTTTCTTGGAAGCACGGCTTGCCAAGTTGTTTTGTACTTTTATTTTTTTGTCTTCAAAGTAAAGATATATATGTTACAGGTCCCGGTCAAAGGGAGGAACTGTATTCAGAGTAAACTTTTTCAATAAAAAAGTAAGAGAGACAAGAGTTTGCTGTTAGTCAAGCGATCCTCTGTGTTGTCTGAAGAGGCACCACAGTTGTCCCGGTAACTCAAGCTCTCAACTGCCACCAAGAACTTAAAAGATGCAGCTCTACATTCTTACAGTAACACTATCTCTAATTACTATAAGCACCATTTCATATGAATGTTAATATACATAAATAGAAAATATATACACGTATACAAATCATTTGATTGTGACCCAAAAATAGCAGGGGGTCACATATATACTTGATGACTAAAGCCTTTCGATTCTCTGATCTTCTGCTATTGGGTTTAAACCCTTGGGACAACTAGCTCGGTCCGTGTATCATCTGATCATTTGATTATTCTATTCAATATAACAAACGGAAAAATAAAAAAAACAGTCGATATTTCGTTTTTCCGTTTTTCTGTATGCACACACAAAAAAAAAAAACGATGTTTCTCTTCTTATTTCAGCTTGAAACGGGAAATCCAATAAATAAATAAACCAAAACGAAATAACGACCCTAATTACTGTTTTTCTCATTTTTGGGTGATTTTGCACGGATTTCAGCGCGCGCAGGCGCACTGTGTGAGCGCGGCAGCGCGTCTAGAGCTCTTCACGAATCTCGCCATCGATCAGTTATCATTTACAATGGCTTCACTCGAGCTGTACATGTTCGCATCACATAACTTCTAAATTACAAAAGTACTTTATGGATTTACACCTTTGCTGCTGCAAGCCAGCTGTGGCTCCTTAATCGTTTACTTAAATTTTACATATTAAAAGCAATAATGCTAACAAACTTCGACTGTAAGCTCTGGAAAGTATTGTATGTGAACGTTAGGCATTGTTCAATATTTATTTTTGAAATATTTTCCACAGTCATTTCCTCCACTCTCAGTGTGACTCTTTTAGTGGGAGTGAAAAGTACAAACAAAGCATATGCAAATGCATTCATTTCCATTTCGAGCTTCGCAAATTCGCATGCACTTGATCCCGGTAAGCCGCTGTACATTGCGCATGCGCAAAGCGTGCGCGCGCAGAAGACCCTGGGAAATCACCCAAAAATGAAAAAACTATAATTAGGGTCGTTATTTCGTTTTGGTTTATTTATTTATTGGATTTCCCTTTTAAAGCTGAAATAAGAAGAAAAACATCGTTTTTTTGTGCATACAGAAAAACGAAATATCGACTGTTTTTTTCTTTTTCCGTTTGTTATATTGAATGGAATAATCAAATGATCAGATGATACACGGACCTAGCTCAGTGAGTAATATCTCGCACTTTGAATGCTAGGAATCCGGGTTCGATCCCTCTACAGGCAACCCGTCACAGCAGGACTGAACCATGGAAACCAACCCAGCAGAAGAACACCAACCCAGTGTCGAAGGTATCCTTGCTGCTCTCTCTGAGCAGGCTATGGCCATTCAGCGACACGATCAAGTCTTCTCTGAGATTCTCCGGCTTCCCAAGCCGCATCACACCGAGAACTCCAACAGTCTCCTGGACCCCATTTTGAACCCCGATTTTGCACTCTATAGCGCCACCAACAGATAAAAAATGCACATTTCAAACGGCTGTAACTTTTGAACCCAGTGATGTACAAAAATTGTACTCTGCACACTTCATGCACTCGTCACGCTCATCGCATTCCATGCCTTACACTAAGACTCCGCCCATTACAGTATCGGCCATCTTGAAAAGTACAGTATTGCGTTTTTTCGCTACTAGTCCCAGAAATTGTGACAGATTGTCACGAAAATTGGCTGAGACGATCTTTGGACTGAGCCGAATAGAAGAGATGCTCCGTAATTGAGATTTTTGCCGTTGCTCAAAAGTTACAACTTCGCAAACATTTCAGAGTTGACACAAAAATGTAAATGTAACAAAAAATGTAACTGGTTGTAACTCGGCCAATGTTCGATTCATCGATACGACACTTGGTACGTGTCAACTACACCTCGGAAATTCACATAGCGAGTTGAGTGCAAGTTAGTGATTGCACGTATTACACAAAGCACAACGCCTGGTCGCGAGTGTGTTTCCGAAAATATAACTACAGAAAATTATTTTCGTTGGTTACTAAACACATTCACGTCCATGCGTTGTGTTTTGGGTGACCGCAAATGCGCTAACGGCTAACAACCAGCTGCTACCTCAGAATCTAGTTTGAGCTATTAGTATAGCCCAGTAGTATCTCCGCGGGAGCCAAAATAGCGCTTTAGTACATGCACAGTTTATGAAGTGACTTTATGTAACAGAGGTTTCTGCTTGGTCAACAGATTGACGTGAATTGCCCTGCCCACGGGAAAGCTTATACAGCAACAGTATTTACGTATGGAGACAGATCAGTCTCAATAATACATTTACAAAACACAATTCATAAATTCACAGCACAATTCACATTCACAAAATCAGATTCGTAAATTCAAAACACAATTCATAAATTCACAAACATTTTCCCCAAATGCTCACACAAATATATCTCGCAGAAATAAATTCAGAATGTTTTCACAAATATGTATAAATCATGTTCTTGAATTACTTTCCGGTAAACATTTGTGAATGTTGTTACATGTATTTATGGATTGGTGAATCTGCATTTGCAAATCGTCACACGTGTGTGGATTGCTTTGAATTTGTGTGTGGTATTTTTGAGACTGTCCTGCCACGGTGAGATTCAAGCGTAACTTTTTTTTAAGGATGGCCTGTTCAGCCAATCGTGTTGAGCTTTTGATCCACCAATCAAAATGCTCCTTACTGAAGTGACTCGAGAAGCTCGACGCTGCACAGTACTGTGCTGTGTGCCTGCATCGGTTCAAAAACAGAGAGGGACGCAAGACCACACTCAACAAGTAAGTAAAGTTTACTTTTTATACCTGATGCCACTCTATATCTCATAAAATATTCATAAAGCTTGTTTTTGTTAGTGAGCTGGCGGTGTTGAATTGAAGGTGAACATGTTTGAACTGGTGTTTGTAAGAAGACTGTTGCAGTTGCCAGAGCCTTTAAAATACAATTTGCAAATATAGTTATAATATGAACGTTCTGGCCGTTTTTAGACTATGACGACCTGTCACGTCTACTTTGTTTTGCCATAGTTTTAAAACGAACAGAAAATCTTTATAATAACACATTGTCTAATGTTGTTTTGCGACGTTGTTTCTGGATCTGATTCTGCAAAGCATGTATCTTTCACTCAGGCCCCCACATAGCACACGCACAAACCAGTGGTGCAGTGTTTACAGACTTTATTTCTTCAGGAAAGCAATAGTGAGTAGTGACATTTTGAATAAACAGCTTTCAGTGAAAGGAATGGGTTTAGTTTAAGAGAGAACGTAACATAGTCGTAATTATACAGTATACTAATGCTTACATATGATAAGACATCCACATAAACATGCAAAGCAAGTAAATATCAGTGGATGCAAGCAACAATAAATACATTTCGCAGTAATTGCAAAATAAATAAGGCAACAAACATTTTATTTGTTAATATATCCAGGTAGTAGATGAGCCTTTCCTTTAATGGAAAGTCGTCACACTCATTAAACCTCTTACAGGTAGAAAAAGGAGACCAGAAAAGGCATAAACATGAAAATAGCCATTGCATCCTTTTAATTTTATTCCAGTGATGATAGTAAAAACTAAATGTCTCCAGTACAGCAACAGTTACCTAAAAAGTCAAGTTAATTTAGTAAGTAACCAACTGTCAAGCAAATGTAGCAATGTAGTTAAACATAAAATATTTGTGACAGTGAAGTTGAAATATGTTCCATGGGTATCTGTTTCACTTGTTTGTCTGGTCTCTTGTCTTTGCATCATTATTAATGTATGAATTTATGATATAAAACTGTCCATATTATATCAAGAGCCTCAAGTGCTTTACATCATATAAAACTGTCCATATTATATTAAGTGCCTCAAGTGCTTTACATCATATTAATATCTGCTTTAAAAATTAGTGAAAATGTGTGGCCTTGTATGTGATAGCACTTTGGCACTTGACAATGAATTTATAACTAATTTCAGACAATATTCGATTCAATTCTATGTTACAGGCTAATCATCAAACCACCCCACCAGCTCCAGCAACTCCACCAGTCCAACGACCCCACTGAGAAACTGCGTCACTCTACCAGAAAATTCATCACTCCACTCATTAGCCATCCTGCTGAAAACAAAGACATACACCCGTTAACAAGCCACATTTAAGAGTGAAATAAAATAATAATAAGCTTATGTCATTTCAGTCTCTGTAACAGACTACCTGCTTAATAATAACAATAACGAAATAATAATCAGTCCTATTGTACATATGTAGTGTTTGTTGTATTATTTGTCTGTATTGAATAAATAATAAGAACAACACCCACCACAACTGAAACTTGAGACTGCATGACTACAGGAAAATCTCTTGCTTAGACTTTTCTATCAGCTCCTATTAAGGAGAACAATGTGTCAGAGGTTTAAGTTGTGTGGCACAGTTTAAATTCATCAATGTATCTAAGTTTATTGTTAGTATAGTTAACTGCAGTTAGAACTTGTGGGAAGGTTTTCCTGCAGGCTTCCTGTCTCTGGTTTTCCTGCAGGCTTCCTGTTTCCTGCATCGCTGCCGGCAGCTTGTTTGTATCCGTGCGCTTACCACTTCGCTCTAATATTAGTGTATTTTATTATCATTAATTATTATTGTCGTTGCTAACTTATCCTGATATCTCAATAACCCTGTTCTTGTTATTTACTTGGAAGAGTCTAAACCAAATGTGATAGTTAACTTAACGCCGTTAGCATATCAATAGCGTGTTAGCTTGCTTTCTGTTCACACTGTTGAATATCATCTTGCCTCTGGTTTGTCTTGTGTGCTAACTGTTTCTCTTTTTAAGCGAGTATACTACGATCCATCGAGCAACCTTGGTAAGTTGGAATTGCACTTCAAATCCGGTGAGTTATGGCTTCTATTCCTATTATTGTTACTTGCACCTCATGTCATATGTTTAGCTTAGCCTTCTCTGTCAGCTGCGAGGGCTTTATATGCGATAAATGCAGGGAAATAGTTAGGCTGACAGAGAAGATCTTAGAATTAGAGTCTCGCATCCAATCTTTATCTGAGGATAGTAAGAGTTTAACGACGATAGAAAACACTTTGGATGCGAGCAACATTAGCGCACACAGCTCGGTTCCGGTTGAAAATCCCCCGCAGCTGGGAAACTTCGTGACTGTGAGACGGCGTAGTCGCAGGACAAAACATCACTCGACCGTTCCGATTACAGTCTCGAACAGGTTTGCCCCGCTCAGTGACGCACCGACTGAGAAACCTGCTGAAAGTGCCCTAGTTATCGGTGATTCTATTGTTCGGAACGTTAACATAGAGGCACCAGCCACCATAGTCCAATGTTTACCGGGAGCCAGAGCGCCTGACATCAAGTCAAATTTAAATGTGCTGGCTAAGGCTAATCGTAAATTCAGTAAGATTGTCATTCACGTCGGCACAAATGATGTTCGACTCCGTCAATCGGAGATCACAAAAGATAACATTAAAGAGGTGTGTGAGCTCGCAAGCATGATGTCAGACACTGTAATATTCTCTGGCCCCCTCAATGCTTATCGTGGTGATGAGATTTATAGCAGATTATATTCACTAAATGGCTGGTTGTCTGAGTGGTGCCTGCAGAATGATATAGTTTTTATAAATAACTGGAAGAGTTTTGAGGGCAGACCTGACCTGTTGAAACGAGATGGTCTCCATCCCTCCTGGGCTGGGACTTCCATCCTGTCTAGAAATATGGCAAAAAGTCTTAATGCTAATGCTAAAACTTGACTCGCTGGGGCCCAGGTCAGGGAGCAGACAGTATGGCTTAACCAACTGTCTGCTTGCCGTCTCACGTCGCAGAATACACAAAATGTACAACATGTAGTAATCCGTTCTCCCAAACATCACAAAATAGAGACTGTGTCTGTCCCCCGGATTAGCAAACATAAAATAATGCGTAAACCTCTTGAAAGTAATTTAATAAACGTTAAACAAACTAAACATGAACAAAATACAGATAATCAACTGTTACGACTCGGATTGCTAAATATTAGATCTCTCTCTAATAAAGCACTTTTTGTTAACGATATGATAACAGATCATAAAATAGACATGCTCTGTTTGACAGAAACATGGCTAAAACCAGATGATTATATTGCTTTAAATGAATCTGTCCCCCAAGATTATTATTATAAACACGAGCCTCGTCTAAAAGGCAGAGGGGGAGGTGTCGCAGCACTTTACAATAACTCTCTTAGCATTTCCCAGAAGTCGAACTCTAAATATAATTCTTTTGAAGTCATGGTTCTTCATGTTTCAACACCTAATACTAAAGATAAAACACTTTTTAAATTGATTCTAGCTATTGTATATAGGCCTCCAGGGCACCACACAGATTTTATTAAAGAATTTGGTGGGTTCTTATCAGAACTAGTACTGGCCGCAGATAGACTCCTTGTCGTTGGTGACTTTAACATCCACGTAGATAACGTTACAGATGCCTTAGGAATGGCTTTCAAAGACACTCTTAACTCCATGGGCATTAGTCAACATGTGTCAGGACCCACTCACCTTCGTAATCATACTTTAGATTTAATACTGTCTTACGGTATAAATGTGGACGACGTTAAAATCCTTCAGCAGAGTGAAGACATTTCGGATCATTATCTGGTATTATGTTTGCTTCACTGGCCTACGGCTGCAAATAAAACTCATTGTTACAAATATGGTAGAACAATAACTTCAACTACCAAAGATGCGTTTCTCGATAATCTGCCCGAATTGTCTCAAATCATGAGAAATAACGTTGAAGATCTTGACATTACCACTGAAAATTTTAATTCCACCTTCTCGGTAACGCTAGACAAAGTTGCTCCACTACGTTTAAAGAAGATTAAAAATGGCAGCCCCACACCGTGGTATAATGAACACACTCAGGCTCTAAAGAAAGCGGCCCGAAAAATGGAGCGCAACTTTAAGAAAACTAAATTAGAGGTATTTCGTACAGCATGGAAGGATAGTATTCGAAAATACAGGAAAGCCCTAATAACTTCTAGATCCGCCTACTTTTCATCACTAATAGAAGAAAACCAGCACAACCCTAGGTTTTTATTTAACACGGTGGCTAAATTAACAAAAAATAAATCGTCAGTGACTTCTGATCCTGTATATCAGCATAGCAGTGATGAATTTATGAACTACTTCACATATAAAATCCAAGATATTAGAGAAAAAATTATAACAATGCAATCAGAAGTGAAACCCGCTGAACAAACTAACTACAGCGCCCTTAAGGAGAAAATGCAATTATTTTATACCGTAGATCAAGATGAGCTGTCTAAAATTATTAGATCATCTAAATCAACAACATGCATACTAGACCCTATACCTACAAATCTACTGAAAGAGATGCTCCCAGAAATTATAGATCCTCTTCTTGGTATTATTAACTCATCTCTGACATTAGGACATGTGCCTAAAGCATATAAGGTGGCTGTTATAAGGCCCCTTGTCAAAAAACCCCAACTCGACCCTAGAGAACTAAGGAACTACAGGCCTATATCGAATCTACCTTTCATATCTAAAATTCTGGAAAAAGTAGTTTCAACTCAATTATGCTCCTTCCTCCAAAGGAATGACATCAATGAAGAATTCCAGTCTGGATTTAGAGCATGTCACAGTACAGAGACTGCTTTGATCAGAGTTACAAATGATCTGCTATTGGCGTCTGACCGAGGTTGTATCTCGTTATTGGTGCTGCTAGACCTTAGTGCTGCATTCGATACCATTGACCACAGCACACTCCTACATAGACTCGAAAATTATGTCGGCATTAAGGGAATAGCTTTGAAATGGTTTAAATCTTATTTATCCGACCGTTTTCAATTTGTAGCAATAAATAATGAGGTGTCACGCAAATCGCAAGTCCAGTACGGTGTACCACAGGGCTCAGTTTTAGGGCCTCTGCTCTTCGCATTATACATGCTACCTCTAGGAGATATAATAAAGCGACACGGAGTTAGCTTTCACTGTTATGCGGATGATACTCAACTTTATATTTCCTCGAAGCCTCATGAAACACAGCAGTTCCATCGAATAATGGAATGCATAGTCGATATAAAAAACTGGATGAGTAAAAACTTTTTATTACTGAACTCGGACAAAACGGACGTGTGTGTTGTGTGTGTGCGCATCCGTGTGTGTGTGTGTGTGTCTCTGTGTCTGTGTGTGTTGGTGCGTGTTCTGTGTGTGGAGTGTTTTGTGTGTGGGTGTGTCTGTCTTCTGTGTTTTCAACCTTTTCTTGTTTTTGCAGGTACAACTTTGATTGTTTTGCTTGTAGTCAATGTGTCTCATGTGCAGCTGCTTTGTAACAATGAAAATTGTAAAAGCGCTATATAAATAAAGTTGAGTTGAGTTGAGAACATATAAATCTAAGTAGCTATTATCTACCAATACACATTAACTAAAGCTGACTACTACTGGATGTGAGAGATCAACTATGTTAAAAAGACAAGAAATGCAGTCATTTCAGCAACAAATGTGGTCGAAAAATACTGAAATAAATGTGCTTTGGTGCTGAAATTCAATATTTGAAACTATCTATCACCACAAGTCATATTCCACGCCATTACCCTTCTTTCATTAACATATCAAAGCTTTAAATATGCTTTGTCTTGCAAATCGCGATGACATCCTGAAGAGGTAAAACATTGCCAGCATTTAAAATATAACAGCAGAGGATCCAACACCCCCGAGCCCCAACTACAATATTTAAAATTACTCTTATTTTAGTCGCTTAGGCATACGTGTCAACATCTGTTTAAATGTTTTATTAAGAACAAAGTTTGTGGTGACTGTATTTTAAAGGCTCTGGCAACTGCAACAGTCTTCTTACAAACACCAGTTCAAACATGTTCACCTTCAATTCAACACCGCCAGCTCAGTAACAAGCTTTATGAATATTTTATGAGATATAGAGTGGCATCAGGTATAAAAAGTAAACGTTACTTACTTGTTGAGTGTGGTCTTGCGTCCCTCTCTGTTTTTGAACCGATGCAGGCACACAGCACAGTACTGTGCAGTGTCGAGCTTCTCCGAGTCACTTTGGAGAAAGTGACAGATGTGTATTTCTCCAAAACGCTACAGTAAAATAAGTCCATATATAGTGTGCATATAGTGTGGGATGGCCCCTACAGAAATCTATCATCAGTTTTTTCTACTTATTAGAAATAAAGCTTCTATAGGCTTTCAAAGTGGAAAAATTTGTATTTCTCCAAAACGCTACAGTAAAATAAATCCATACATGGTGTGCATATAGTGTGGGATGTCCCCTACAGAAATCCATCATCAGTTTTTTCAACTTATTAGAAATAATGTTTCTATAGGCATTTGAA